>NC_070627.1:22174975-22422475 GCF_947347685.1 Pleuronectes platessa | reverse complement strand
ATGAGCTTCACACCAAACCCAGACAGGGACAGCCTCCCGCTGAAGAAGAGGGACCAAAGACTGAGCTCACTGTCACATCCGCAGCAGGAGTGTGATGCAGCAACATTCAAGGCACCTTACCCTTACAAGAGCCGCAATGAGTATAAGACAAAACACACCAGCCCCTTGCAGCCGTTGCCGAGACGGGTCCCTGCTCTCTACCAGCCCTGGATGCAGATTCACACATCGTCCACCAGCAGGTCCAGGCCTCAGGTGCTGTCTGCCTTCAAGGATCACCATGGCTGGGCAGAGTCGAGAGAGTTCAACCCCCTGCACCATGCATGGGACTATCCCTACCACTACCAATTACCTGGCACACCTGCAGTCCATCCACACCACCCCTCTAGATTCAGCCCCATCTCTCTGGTGTCAGAGGGTTTGCGACACCGCGAAGGGTACAACTGGGAGCAGCTCAAGATGTTAAGGGACAAGAGTTTCAATGCAGAGAGGCAAAGCAATAGCAGGAGTAAAGGACCATATGTGAGGAGAAGGGACAGGAAAGTGGAGTATTTTCCCAGGTTTGAAAGAGCAAGTCCTCCGTCGTTGAGCACTTGCCTACCTCACTCTGCTCAAGAGGACCAACATGATTTGTTGCACACACCAACAAACATTGTCCCTCAACTTGTGTCTGAACATTCCCTCAGAAGAGTTTCCTGCAACGATAACTCAAACAGCACCTATACCTCCATGAAAGAGGACACATCCACCCTGCCCTCTTCCGAGCACGTGTCTCCTTCTCCTGACCGTTTCCCCTGGCTGCTCCCTCACTTTGTGGCCGGCTCTCTGATCGAGCTCAGAGACGGGCGGCTGAGACGGGTGGAGCACCTGCAGACGGAGGACTTCCTGCTGGGATCGCTGGCTTGCCCGGACCTGCGCCTGAGCTGCTGCACGGTGCAGAGCATCTCTCCTTCATCCTACAACTCCTCCTCCTCCCTGTCACGCCTCCTCATCCTGCTTCACGACCAACAGACGCAGGTGAGGGAAAATCCCAGTGTCGAATTTTACATTCATAACAGAACCTTCTCATAGCTATAATTAATATTTCTCCTGAAGCTGTGTATCTTCCACATGTTGCATTCAGGTGAGAGTAGATGTAAACTCAAATGTCGATATATAGTCACACTCAACAAGAATGCACTGACAACTTGCTGACAGTATAAGGTGTTTCTATAATTGCCTGTATTTGTTTGGAAAACATGAGAAATCTGAGTGTGCAGATGCTTGATGCTTAACGGGAACAAAAAAACATATGTTGCATGGAATGAGTCTGTACCCACAGTAGAGGCAGTCCACATGAATCCACTCTAAGTGCTCAGATCTCTGGTAACACATGATTAAGTTCACGTCACAGAACGTTCTGGACTTGCCAACATGGAAACAATGAATTGGCTTTAAACCATTTTTTTATGTTGTAATATTTCAAAAAATCTGCGTCCAAAACTTATTTTTCCCTGGGGTTGTATTTAAACATATATAAATAATATAATAAAATAAACATAAAACATTTCAATTACATAACAATGACACATAATTTGTTAAGACTAAAACTATCATTTGAACTATAAAAGTTCAAACTGGATTTTCCATTGTGGCTGAGTGCAGTATTTTTTAGAAAGTACACAAAAACACACGCATCAAAACTTGAGCAAGACAACAACAAGAAACAAGAAATATTGATTCTCCCAAAAAGTTTTTTTCTACCTCCCAGATAACGCATGTGTCACAGGCCTTTGTTCAGACAAATAAATTAGCAGTTATCGAAAAATAAACTTTTTTTAATGTGGCATAGGCGGTCAAGAGGTCTGGAGCAGTCAGGTGACCTCTTGGCGCATGTATATGTGTCAATGTCTCTGCTTTGTACTTTGTCTGAGGAAGCCTGTGCCCGAAACATTACCTGGGAGGTCATTGAAAAGTTTGTGTGAGCATTAATTGGTGTGCGGACATTTCTTGTCCATGCATGTAGTTGGCCATCCATCCATCTATCCATTCGTCTATCCATACATCCATCAATCCATTGATTCATCCATCCATCCATCCATTCATTAATCCATCCGTTTATACTGCTTACTCTCTATTGGTCAAGGGGAGCTGAGTCCAGTGCCACCTGACCTGAGACAGGTGGTCAGTCTTTATTAAAAATGTGTCATAAGGTTTTCAAACAGTCAGAATCAAATACGTCCATGTTTCTTGCTCTGTAGTTGCTTTTTGAATTCATCACAGTTAGATTCTACAAACTGGAACACCACCAACCTCCAGGGAACAAGTATGTGTGCTGCATTTCTCTGTCTCATACTGGATATGTCTTTCCCTTCATCAGGAGTTGGTGGACGTCTATGTGGAGTACCCGTTCTTTGTGCGTGGGCAGGGCTGGTCCTCCTGCAGCCCTCAGAGAACTGCCTGTCTCTGTGGCCTCCAGTGCCGCCAGTTGAGCGTGGGGGACGTCTGCCTGGCCCTCACACCCGTCTCAGCTCCGTCTCAGCCATCACTGTCAGCCACACTGGAGCCAAAAACCTCACGCATGAAGTCAGAGAGAGGGTGTGAGCCCCCCAAGGTGTCACACCCACATGTTGTCCCAGGGTCACAGTTACCATCAGGGGAGAAGGAGGAGGTAAAGACAGTGCGGAGGAGACGTTATTCAGCCCCCGAGCTGAGAGGTCCAGGGACTAATTGTATGAAGTGAATGGGCCACTGGTTTATGAGCAGGGATTAAGTCAGGCTCTGTTAAGCTCTGCTATCTTTAGCTGTATTTGCTGTCTTTCTACCTCCTGAATCCTATTTCTGTGCATGACTGTCATCTTAAAAAAATGTATATATCTATAAGGAGTCAATATAAAGAAGATCGTTATCGCTCAGGATCCCCTAGAGGTTATATTAGCACAAATTTGTTGAGGTAAGTCATACTGATTATGTGAGTTGAATCAAGGTTAAATATCCCACTGTCTGTGAGCCTCATCAAAGGCTCATTCATGTGAGAAAGCGCTTTTTGAGAATACATGTGAAATATGTGTCTCCGCAGGGAGCTGCTGCAGTGACAGTGAGGTTGAGACGGATCTTGTAGGCTCTAAGAAGATAGTTTCAGTTTTCATTCTCCCCAGCAGTCCTGACAGAATCAGCCCGTGTTCCTTGAAAGGCACAGACAAAACCCTCCCTCAGGTCGTTCTCTGCTGGTGATATGTTCTGAAGCTATCTCCTGCCTAACGTTATGTAAGACTTCTTCATTTCTCACTGGGGCAGTCGAGCATCGACAATCAGCACCTCTGTGTTTGAATCAGTACGATTTCCGCTCTTACGCTTCTACCTCTATTTTCTATTCACAGTGACAGATGTAATTGTGTGTTTTTAACAGTGTGGGCAGTGATGTAATGTTCTCTGCTGGAAGCGTTCAGCTTCTCGGTGAATGTCACTGTGGATGCCTTTGTTTGCCAGCTTGTTGCACACATTATGTAAAGTATGTGCTTTGCTTTTTGTACTGATGCCGACTTTACGAGTGGAGACGCTTGTGCTATTCTGAGTATATTAAAGCCCACAATCAGTGTACAGCCTCATGTGTGGGCGCTGTGATGTCACTTCCCCCGTGAGTACTCACAGGTCACTGAATGAGGAGGAACTGAAATGTGGACCATGTAGACTCAACTAGGACTTCAGCTATGGCAGGCAGGTTGCTGTAAACATGACCACAGATCAGGTCTCTTACTTGTGGAGCAGTTTTCTCACTGTTAATAAATATGTTGTGTAAAATGTTCTGTACATTTGTATAAGTAGTACGATAAGAGATGAAACGCCAAATCATAAGGTGACAATACACCACAAGGTCCATGAAGGAGCTGATCAGCTGCTTTCGAACATATCACATGATCTTCTTCAGCGTGGAGCATATCCATCCATCATCTATAAGGATTGTCATTTGAGGCAGTGGTGTCAATGTTGTTATATTACAAGAAGTGTAGTTATTAAGGACCAATAAGTGATAACATTGTGGCAGTGAGTTACTTATGGATGAATAACTACAATAATGATTCCACTCTTACTGGGGATCCCTCTGACTCCCCTCAAGATCCATGGGGGTCCCCACTTTGAGAAACCCAGATTTAAGGGTTGTGGGGGAGCTGGAGCTAATCCTGGGGTGAAAGGTGGTATACATCCTGTACTCACATTCACACCTATGGTCAATTTAGAATCTCCAATTGACCTAACCCCTCTGCTTGTCTTTGGACTGTAAGAGTTTCTTGAGAAAACCCACACAGACACAGGGAGAACATAGAAGCTCCACACAGAAAGACCCCGGCCGCACCATGCCACATTATGGAATTATAGATTTTCAAATTTCTCCCATCTACAGAAGATGATTGTGTAAAAACATATGAGACAAGCTTCAGTGTAGAAAATAAACCTCAGTGAGTTTTATGCACGAGGGGAAGGGGATTTGAATTCCACTGCAAAGAGCATTGTTGATCCAAATAAGGTAAAAAGCACACGTCTGATTCTTGTTCCAATTTATTCAACTGCTTTAATCTGACAATGTAGAATTACAGCCTCTTGTTCGATCACCTGCAGTTTGCATCGGTTGGCCTCCAGAAGCCAGCTGTGGTCGGGGGTATGGTGCACACCCTGGGGTCCGCCTCATGAAGATGAATCACTGACATCTTGCAGACGGTACGCCCTTCACAGGCCTGCGGTGAAATATGTCTACGCCAGGAAACTATGGGCCCAACAGTCAGGGCCATTCAATCATCAGCACACTGTTATTAGCAGTCTCAGCTGTCATTCTTCACAGAGCTCCTGAACATCAGCAGCACACACACACAGGCGGCCAGATGTCTTACACCTGACCGGTATTCAACTGGTTGAAGTTGTTTTTTCTGATCAGGAAACAAGCTCAGTCGACTGCTCCAAAAGACAAGGTGCAGTGGGTTGTATGAGCGGCGTAATGCACATTTTTACACAGGCAATATTTAATATTCCCATGTCTAATATCCAGATAATTTAAATGCAGATATGTATGGTGTATTGTGTTTCTCTCCAAACAGGAAAAACTGGTTGAAAGGTTTTGTGTAATCAGTGATTTTGTGCTTCTAAAGTGACTCCACATGGCTCAGTTCACTTTGTGTAGTCCCACTTAAAGGAAATCCTTTGTTCAGCCATTCTCTGTTGGGATCTGGTAGTGGTTAATACTGAGCGGCATTTACCCAGAATAAAGTTCATTCTGTGGCAAGGATTCCCCAGTCAATCATCTTCCGTCTGCTTTCTCCACCTCTGTCTTTTTTTTTAAGTATCCCTCCAGGTTTATAAAACTCATAGGGAGGGTCGACAAGTGGTCAGTGGCAGCCACACGCTCTGACCACCATGTTGCGGTACTTTTTCAGGATGACGTTGGAGCTGTCGTCAAAGTAGAGCACTGAGATGCCGTGGAGCTGCGTCGGGGCGCAGCAGGGCTTAGGCACCGTCTCCGGGTTGATAAAGTGCACCTGAGGTTAGAAGAAGAGGAAGCATAAATCACACTGCACAGACAGCTGAAGTTTTTATGACTGTCATCACTTTCGGGACTTACCAGAGTTTGCACGATAGCGTGATTGGTGGCATTCATGTAGGAGTTGAGAGGGAAAGCACATTCCCCTTCACAGTAGTATGCGGCATAGCCCTCTGGTGCTATGATCCAGTCCTGAACAGAGAAAAACACAGGGTAAGGGTTTTCCGTGATGTGTTCACTTTGGATTTAAGTTAAATAAAATAATTTGAAATAAAATAAAATAAAATAAATTATACCTGCCATCCCAGATCTCTGAAACTAACATAGAGCTCATGTTTTTTACACCCTTCTTTAGAAAAGCCAAGATTATCTGAAAGGGAAAAGTGCAAATATGAGTCAAAACAAGTGTATTAAAAGAATGTGAATGGGTCGTTATATTTTATTATGACGGGGAGAATTTAAGGGTCCACCCACCTGTTGCAGCTTCAACTGCCTTCAGCGCGTCCTGAACAGTCCTCTGAGGTTTGGAGCGGTGAGACTGGCGACCCTTGTGGCCGTGGGTGGAGCGGATGCTGCGGAAGCGCACCTCACTGGCTTTAAAGAAGGCAACCATGAAGGGCTGCTTGTCCTGGGGCCCGGTGCCGGTCACCAGCCCTGCCAGCCGGGGGTTCCTCCTGTGGCCTACAGGGGGAGACAACACTTGCTTAGTCGGCCTCAAACAGCCACTGGCAATAACACTAGTCTGACATTCAACTAAACAATCATTTGTTCATCCTAATATCACCACAGCAACCACAGTCGTAATTCAAATTCGAAATAGATTCAGTCAATATGTGGTGCCTTTTTTTAGCCACAGGATTTAAAGAGCATTCATCATAACCATTAGTCATTTCTGGAGACAAACACTACAGTCCTAAGTCTATTGTTGGTTCTATGGAGCTTATCCCATCATTGTATGGCAGCGACTGACCGTGGCTGTCCTCCAAGACCAGGTGCAGGCCCAGGTTCTGCTCAGGTTTGACCAGCCAATGGTTGCTGGTGGGGGTCAGGTCAAACACCAGCCAGCCCTCCTCAGCAGCCCAGACCTCTCGCTGGTCCAGCAGCAACAGATCCACTTCACTGAGGAGAGGAACATACATCTGTGGTCAGAGCAGATCTATACATTTCAAGATATTTGATGGAATGTTTCCATATACAGGTACATTTACGCCCTATATATTTATATATATATATATATATTTATTATCAGCACTGCTATTATCATATTTAGTAGTATTAACTGGTGCTATTAGTAACAGCATCACCTCTATAATTATCATTATTGCTACGACAACATATCTGACGTGGTGTTAAAATGCAACTGTGTCTAATCTCTCTCTTCTTTGTTCCCTGTCGTCTCCCTCCCTGTTTCCCTTATCCGTCTCCATGTTTGTCCTCTCACCCCGACAGGGTGAAGAAGATGGCCGCCCACTCTGACCCCGGTTTCTTCTTCTTTTTTTTTCCTGTTGCCAAACGTTTGCTCATAGTGGTTAACTATATAAAGTGCACTGAGATTATGTATTGTTGATTGGGTGCTATATTAATATCATTGATTTAAACTGAATTCTTGGCATAAACTCAAAACTCATTGAATCATTCATTAAGATTCAATTCAGTTAGAAGTGAGACTTTCACCACCCCTATGTGAAAGCAAGAATAGTGTTGAGGTTTGTATTTAATAAATAAAAATATTATTCAATTTTTTATTTGGTCATTATTTTATGTTATTGTTGTTATTACTGTTATTGATTGTAGACTTTAGACAGCCAGTGCAAATGAATCACTCTCATATTAATCCCGGATCGCATTAAGTTTACTTTAACTGGTCTACTTCATCTATGACTGCTCAGCTGTATTTAGTGGGAGGGGTGACAGTTTCTTTATTGTTCCTTGGTATAAAAAAAAGAAAGAAAAAGGAAACAAATATAAACAGTAATGTGATATCAGAGTAAAACGAAAGAAAAAAAAACAGGGAACACAAGAGCAAACGTCCTTGTTTATACTCTTTCTTTCACATGAGCTAAGACAAATACAGGAAGACAATTCAAATGCAGGAACAAACCTCTTTATAATTGTATCAGCCTCAAAAACATATAGTGATCTGCACAGAGCTAGCAGTCTGAACCATGTTCTCCCCCACGGCAATCAGCCATTATCAAAGGAGCGTTTTCTTAACTTCCAAGAGGAGGAATCCTCCACTGATGTGTCGTCTCAGGGGCAGAGATTTCACAGACAATTGCTTTGTTTACAGATGGAGTCTGAGACCCGCAGGCAGACGTCTGTCTTTCAGTCCTGCTGCCTGCTCGTCTATACGTGTGGCCTTTGTGTCTACGAATGACAATGGTGTTGCCCTTTACACCATCATCACCCACTGTCACAGATGGAATCTACTGCTTGCACATGACTCAGCCCTCCCCGACAGGCCGAGGCAGGCGGGATAATGGGGTTCAGAGATTCTATCATGTGGGTGGATGGTAGTGCTTTGATTTATGAGAAAGATCTGTCATGTCTATTTTATCCAATTTCACATTTGGGTTTGAAACAAGCAGAGTAAGGAGAGTAAAGCTGACAGACAGAAAGACAGGCAGGCAGACAGACAGCGATGGAAACAAGGAGGAATAACCTGTGTGACAGAGTAAAGAGTAAAATTACGTCCTGAGGCGCGAGTGTGTTATTTGTGGTGGGAGCAGCGTGTTATAAACGCAGGTCTCCTGGGGACTCTCCTGTTCTGACTGTGTGAGAGTTAACTTGCTCCGGAGAGAACCACTGTGTTTCTGTAATTGAAAGTAATGTCTGTGTAAACAGCTCCAGCGCTGACACTAACATCAGCAGAAATAACCTGTGGGAGGGAATATATGCCGGCACAACTGATGAAGACGGAGCTGTGTGCACGTACGTCACCAAACTACCAGCTTCCCAGAATAACACACAGACATAATGGCTTTTTAAAACTCAACCGTCACACTCTGTCTCTTATATTTTTTTAAAAAAACAATTACAGTCATTTATTACATTTTATGTTGGTTTAAAGCTCAGGTATCTGCCACCAACTTGATAAGTTAGGATGAAAATATTCTCTCCGTCTACAATGACCAGATATAACATTTAAATACGTGTATGAGGCCACAGCTTTGCGAGCAGCACTGTCAGGCTGTACATAATCACAACCATACTCCAAGCTAAATGCTAACACCAGCATGCTGCTGTTTTTAGTAGGTATATCATGTTCTCCCTTTTAATTTAGCATGTACGCATGTCTCTTTTACTAAAGGCAAAGTCCTAAGACAGTGTGTTTTGGCCAGAAGAAATAGGAAACTGTTTCTGGGATGGCATGTCGGTGGTCATTTTTAAATTTCGGGGCACCACAAATACCACTTTATTCATATTTTGTGAAACAAAACTAGCCAAATAAAAACAAACATTGAAATGTTGCTCAGACAGAGAATCCCTCCACTAGTGTAGGATTTCTCGCTATAATAAATACTTTGAAAAATAATTCCTGGATCCACTCATATATCCATAACCCATCCCTTTACAAAACCTTTGAAATAGGATCAAGGGTTTTAAATGAATCCTTTGAAAGGCAGAAAGAGAGACATACATACGACAATGAAAACATACTATACACATTGTTAGATACCGACAGAGATAAATTATAAAATGATGGTCATTGGACACTTCATGGTAAAAGTCACAGAAATGAGGTGACACATGATACAAAATCAGCAAATTGAGAGTTCATTTCAGCATCGAAATAATAAAATGACCAGAAGCTGAAATTAAAGCACCCATACCTATTTGAAGGCTCCTGCAGGACCTGGTAGATGCTGACTATGAATGTTTGATTCTCATAACGTTCCTGGACGAAATCCTTGTAAATCCTGAACTCCGCTGCTGTGACGGCCTCCCCCTCTGGAATACGGGCGAGGTCGAACCGAAACTCCCTCCGGTGCTGCTGGTAGCGAGGATCCTGATCCTGGTCAACTGTCCGGGGGAACAAAAAGGAGAGGATATACAGTGTGAGCAGCAGGTCTGGAGAACAGGTGGTTTCCTGGCAGGGAGACCGAGCTCAGAGGCTGTGAATCAACATTTGCTTGCAGCTTATGTTTGATCAACTTTCCCACCAGCCTCCACACAACTGTGACACCACTGTGATTAATGGGTGATTGTTTTCTCCCCAGCTTACACACACACACACACACACACACACACACACACACACACACACACACACACACACACACACACACACACACACACACACACACAGTTAAACAATATTTCTGAGGCTCACAGGGAAAGTTTGTTCATGTGGATAAACCAAACTGCTGAGTACAATCAGATGGTAAACCAGTCAGCCTCTGCAATATCTGTCAAATCTGTCGCTCATTCAAAGGATCCTCTGATGTGTGTCGCTCTGCCCACATCTCGGAAGCGCCGAGATAGGAAAAATCCGGCTTCCACGGGTGAGGCCATTGATCTAAACATCACTTAAGTTCGACTCTGCCATACATGCCAATGTGGGGGAGAAAAAAACACACTCCCGGGCTCAGTTTGGCTCCCTGTTTAAACTGCACACATGTGCTGACCACAAGAAAAGGCCTGTTAAGGCACTGCCCGGAAAACCACAGCAGCCAGCGTGCTTTTGCAAACACACTCACGTAAAGTATAGAGAGCCACACAAATTCACGTGTGACTTAACTACCGGCGTCTGTACCACCCACACCTCCCTGATCATTTTGCCATGTATTACCGTATAGTGATTTCATTCTGATTGCAGAGGGTGAGGTGAGGCTGCAGTGGCGGGTGGCACGGCGCTGTTTCCGCCCCGCCCTGAGCCAGCTGAAGCTCTCGCTCTCCCTATATACCACTCAGAGTTTCCAGAAGAGCGGTGGTCAGGGAGAGACCCCAAAGCTCCCTGAAGCTTTCCAGTGTCGTGTTTTTACAGCGTTAGTCAATGTGTTTGTCCTTGGAAAGAGCAGTGGAGGTCTCTGGTGAAGGTGTGCAGAGCAGAGCAGCGATTAGCCACTTTAAACACATCCTGCCCAGTGGCATACACCATGACATCATCATGACATCACCCCGTGTTACTGCCGATGGTCCACTATTGTTTCAGTGTACAGAGACCCACAGTATACCCAATGCTAGGAACACAGAGTTTTCCCCCAAATGGCCCTCACACACACACACACACACACAAGAGTTTTCAAAAACACTTCTAACGACACCGCACACAGGCCGTTCATCGTTACGAGCGGCGCATTCTGAACCCTGCGAGTCATTTGTTTGACCGCAATTAAATGCTGCAGGGGAACGAGGGGTGTTTTTATGAAAGCAATAATTGCTTGTAAGGACTTGGTGTGTTTACGTTAGAGACCATTAGCTGCAGAGATCAGACCTCAGATATGCAAACTTCCTTCTGGGAGGCATTTCAACACTTCAGATTTCTCCTGACACTGCTGGGCCACACAGCCACGGAGATATCGTTAACCTATACTGCAATTTTATAGTAAGTGGGAGGCTGTTTTTTTCTGCTACAAATCAGCGTGGGTGGTTTTAAAGACACATCACAATCACTGCACTGAGAACAAACTTTAAAACATGAGGGTAATTGGATCTTCTTGAAGAGTAATTGGTTTAAGTGTTATGAAGGGCATTCTTGTCACTTATTAGTATAGTGAGAGTATAATTATTTTTTGCTCTTTCATATTCGTGACTTTCTGCATGTGTTGGCACGTTTTTAAACATACCTTAAAACCTGAGGCTGGTCTGTTCCAGACTAAAAGAAAGACCTAAAATCCTTTTTTTGCTGAACAAATATATCACCTATTCATTAATCTGCTGCAGAATGTCAGAAGGCTCAAAGTGTCACATGAAGGGTGGCCGTGCAATCACAACCGCAGCTTAAGATTACAAAGTAAGTGATTATTTCTGCACATGGATGTACAAATAATGAGAAAGTTAATGAGATTGTTCTGGTGGGGGCAAAATAAATTCTTCATATGATCTCCTTATGCTACAGATCAGCTAAGCAGGACAAACACGTTTCTTCCTACACGTTCTCACAATGGCTCTTCTGTTCTTCAAAGAGGGTTATTCCTCCAACATTTTGAGAGCATTGTGAACTTGCTCTTTTTTTTCTTCTTTTTTGAATGAAAGCCAGTGACTTTTCTGGCCATTAAGCCGTTTTCCCATGCTCTGCAGGTGTGCTGCGATCAGGTCAGAAGGAGCCCATAGTCGACGCACGTGTACTCGTCTCCGGGCAAAGACTTTCAGCAGCTGCAGACAAAAAGTGAGCAGAGCAGAGAGCTGCAGAGGACTCGCAGCAAAGTCAGGCCTCAGTAGTGCGTTCAATATGTTTCGTAAACACATGGGGAATAGCAGCTGCCTTGTGTAATGCTGCTTGATGACAATGAGACCAATTCTACTGTGATTCTGGAGGTACAACCTGTGGTTTGGCACTCAAACACAAGTAAACATACACAGCCGTGCACTTGTATGAGTAGTCACATTACAATGTCTCAAATTCGGTCTAACAAATGATAGAGGGGCTCGGTTCCTTTTTTTTTTTAACTTTCCCTCTATGATGTAATTTACCAATAATTGAATGACCAATGTGTACCTGTGTACACTGGCCGCAGGGATCGGAAGGCTCTACAGCAGAAACCTCTCACTCACACTGGAAGCTGTGGTCTTTTGAAAGGAAATAAACCAGTTCAGTCTTGAATTGATCATCCAGGGACCACCAGGATAGAGCCACTCACAGCACAATGTGGGAGCACAAGCTAACAACCTCTGCCGATCATCAGGAGGCCGTGGTGGTGGTGAGCTTTAGAGACAAATAATATAAACTCATTGTGTCCTTCCCCCCCCCCCTTCCTCTTCATAATCAAAGTCTACAGATGTGCAACCACATGAATCTGTTATTGGTTTTCAGGAACAATGTTTCCAGATCTCATTAGCCAAACACTGTGAGTTAGAAGTTAATGACTGAGGACGTAAAATGTATGTTTTGCATTTCAAATTTGAGAGTTTCCAAATGTTCAGCATTAAGCACACTGTTGTGGCCTGATTGAAGAAATAAGTCTAAACGGCTCCTCATCTAAGGTTTAACCTCAATCCAAATGGCAAACAAACAGATGGTTAAAGGGTTTTCTGAACAAACTTCATCTCCTCACTTTGCGGCCCTCATCCAAGCCCTGAGGCCAGAGAGGGCCGCAGAGAAGGACCGGTTGGGTTTGGACGTGACCACAACTGGATAAGAGCCACAGCACCATGTCATCGGCCTGTTTCACCATAGTGATATCAGAGCTGCTGTGGGATCTCCAGGGGAAACAAAGGCAGGAGTTGCCTTCTTATTAATTAAATATAGCTGAGTGTGCGCAAATATCCCACCTTTGACCCCCATCGTAATTTACACCCTGGAAACGAACTTGCAAACAGATGCAGATCCAGGACACGCACACCTGCAATAACATATGTTTAGATGCAGCTTGTATCTTGATCTCGCTCAACTTGTCTCCGGCTCCCCGGGGGTTCAGAAATGCCTGTTCAATTCCTAGTCATGCGAAACAAAGCCAGGCTAAAGCCTCTCCCTCGAGCTTTGAAGGGATTCTGGGGGAATCGGATACAGGCATGTTGTCATAACATTTACAGCTCGGGAATGCATAATGCTCCATTTCAAGTGAGGAAAGTGACCTAAAAGCCACAAAAGTCGGTGACACAGAGACTCTCACAATGACACACACACTTAATCAATGCATTCTGTTGTAGGTTAGTGGTTACGGGAAGGGACACGTTTTAAAAAACCTGTAAACTCGTATATGACGAACATAACGCACCAATGCTATTTTTTTCCATCATAAAACTTTAGTAACTAAAGTTTGTTATGACCCCTCCCTTAGGTATTATAGTACTGCCACTGTGATGTGAGAGGAGCAGATTATGATTTTGACACATAATACAGGATATCACTGGTAAATTGGTCACTTGGGCTATTGTATGAAACATAAATATCCTGTTGCTGCTAAACCACAGCCCACTGTTGTGCTAGTTATCTAATGCAAGTTGGACAATTTGAAAGAACTCACCCAGGTTGACAAAACTCATCACCATATCTGCGTCATCCAGGAAGCGGCTGTCCTGTGGGGTCACCATGGGGGAGGCCTGGGTCGGCACAACGGGCTTATAGTAAGAATACCCGCGCGGCTCCGCGTCTGTGGAGATGGTGTTGTACAGGTCCAGCATGAACATGGGCGCAGCGTTGTGTTTGGTGTGGATGTGCGGTCGCGGGCGGCGCGGCAGCCCCAGGATGGAGAGGATCTCCCGCTGCATCTCCCGGCGCTCCTGGCTCCGCAGCCGCCGCTGGATGAAGCTGGAGTGCACATCGCTGTCCATGGAGAAGTTGGAGAAGGCGACCTGCGTGGCCATCACGCAGTAACCCCAAGACAGGAGGGTAGTCACCGTCGCCAAGGCGCTTGTCAACATTTTTGACCCAAAGTTTTACGCACGGCTCTAACAAGTCGAACGCTGAGTGGGGAGAAGCGGTTCTTTCGCAAAATAGTCCTCCTTCATGCGAGGAAATCAAACGCGCTATCCTCTATGAACTCATGGTATCACTCCCTCGTCATCTGCTGTTACGCACGGTCTGATTTTGCTCTGCGCTCCTCTGGGTGGCAATTTGGGATTGGATTTTATTGAGGCTGTGTCAGGGGAGGGGCAGGAGGGGTTCAAAGTGGGATAAACCAAAGAGTGGGACAGGGAGTGAGGCAATGGGCGAGAGGGGATCAGTGTCCTTTCATGAAGTGCGCTTCTTGGTAATACGATGGGTGTGGACCCTTCAAACCCAAAGTGTCCCATCAGTGCGTCCTTTGTTTGGACATGATCGTCTGGCCATTGATGAAAGTGGGCTCCAATTAATATCTGATTAGCACATGTATTCCCTGGAACCCTTTCTTTTTCTCTGCAGGTCTGGCAGCATCTATTTGTTGTGACCAAACCCTCGTTCTCTGATACTAGCATTAACTGCCATTTGTACATATTTTCGACCCCCATGATGTTTTAATTATCACATATTTGGAAAGTTAAGGACCTTTAAATATTGAACTAGTGCCTCAACACAAGGAGACACTTCAACACTATGATAAGTAAAGAGGGGAAATCCCATAATCCCTTCTTCAGAGCAGACACCTTTGAACTCAAACAATAAACCCAGGCCCACCCTAATCGTGGAGGGGTCTGCACTGATCTGCAGCAGCAGTAGCCCAGGTACATGATGGGACATGCCAATGGCCCCTATGAATTACTACAACAATGAGTAAACCACTCCACTGGGACTGCTTTAATAGAGAGTTAATGGGGTGGAGGGCGGGCGATGAATGACAAAGGAATAAAGGGCAGATTATACATGTGCTTGATTTGTGGTTTTAGGGCAGCAGTGACTGGATCAGCCGTTAAAACCTTAAAAGAGGAGGTTTATGTGTCATAGCCACTGACCAAACTATGAGAAATGGCCTTTTCCTAACGTGCTCCTCTTTATCGCAACCTCTATTTTCAACTTCTCTCTTTGCACAAAGGGGATCACTGACCCAATCCATAAACAAATTCATTCAATCTAAAATTACCCAATAAAAACCATTAGGACCAGCAAAGGTCACTTCACATGACTCATTCCTTCGAACCTTTAAACTCAAGAGTCCTCTACAAACATTTGTAGACCTCTCTTAAGTGGTAACAATTAAAGATTGTAAACGTCTGATTCATATAAGGACTTTTCAGCAGGGTGGATGCCATCTTATATGTCTCCATGTTCTATTAATGTGCCAAATGTATACTGACTCTAGTCCAATACAGATCATTCATTAACAGTCATACTATCATTATAGATGAATGGGAACTTTACACTCCTTATACACAACCGGTCGAATATACCTTGAAGATTCTCAGTAGTCCATGTCAAGGTATTTCTTGAGATGTATAAGTGTACATGGGCAGCTGGACTTGCCTGTTTCTTGAAAACGTTTCCCCTCTAATTCAAGAGGCTTCTTCCGCTCTGACACACTAGTGAGATGATTCATGTATCAAACATCTGTGATTCTACAGCTAGAAGATGTCTAAACCTGATTCTTTTATTTTGTATTAAATATCCCCTTCATTCAGATTATGTGTCCATACATGCAAACTCTACATTTAAATAGACAATAAAATGATTACAGGCATGGTTACAGTTGGAGAGTAAATACGAACATTTACAACAGCAGACTACTGGATAATCAAGTACAATTTAGATGTCTCACAATTGATTCATAGTTGTACCCCAGTTTCAGATTTTATGCTTTTTACTCGTCAACATTTAAACGAGGATTGTTATTACTTATTGGCCACAAAGTAGTAACTTATCGCGAAGTTGGATGATATCCACCAACTGAAACTGCATTTTCTATCTTTAACAACCATAATAATACTAATACAATTTATGTATATAGCACCTTTTAAAACACATTTACAAGGAACTTAATAAGTTCAAAGTTAATAACTGAGGGCAAACGATAGAAAACAATTCAAGAACAACTACAGAATAAGACAATAAAAGATCACAAATATAAGAATATAAATGCCACAGATGAGAAATTAGCAAGATCTAGTAGAGAGGATCCTGGGCCAATGATATGAGTTAACTAAACCAGTCATTAAACGGTGAACCGTTAAATATGGTGAATTTAGTGTGACGGTATCTATAATAATAAAATGATTGGATGAGTGATGTGTCTTTAAATGAGATTTAAAAGAGGACACGTGGTTTGTGATGGTTCTTTTCTCTCTCACTGTGGACCAGCTGGGATTATCTGCCCATAAATGACGAACTACACACAGAGAAGCGACGACACAGCAGCTTCACTCCCCTGAGCGTCTCTCCTCTAAGCAGTGAAGTCACTTCTGGTCTAACACTGCCTCCATGCGTCCACCTCACATGGACCCGCACACCGGGGCCGCTGATACGTCATCTTACTGCGACATAACGGCAGAACCAGCGCCACATTTTTGGTTGCGCCAATTTATTTTGGCATTTGCAGCCTTACCGCTTGAGCCACAATCAAAACAAGTCTGGTGGTATGTATGCTCGTGTGGTCGTGAGGCTGTGTTACAGTTGTGTCTAAGTGTGATGTTAGCAGGGAAGTTACCGGCTACGGTTGGTGGTATCAGAGACTGACGAGGCTAACGTTAGCCAGCGGCAATTCACACCCATTATCTGACCCACATACATGTCTAAATCAGTAGCATATGAGCTAAGGGGTACTTTTAATATCTTCCCAGTTTATAGCGTCCTCATGTACCTAGCACGCTAGCTAGCCACCGGTGTTTACGAGCTAGCCGCGCTAACTGCTGGAGCTAGCGGTAACATTAGCTGCTGCGCTGCATCTTGTCAGGTGTCAGGTTGTTTGGTTAGCGTTGCACGAGTTTACTTGACCTGATATCGAACGTGTTCACGTTTGCGTGAGGTTTATTAACGAGGAGCCACGAGTATAGATCTAGTTGCAAATTTGATATATAATTGATTATTGGTAGAACGTCATCTACAACCGGCTACACTCACTGTTTGTGTCAAGCTTCATTCTGAGTTTTCCTCACCTGCTGTAAATTACCTGTGAACTCAGCTTTCAATCATGTTGATGCATCTGAAAACGACAAGTGATGTGATTCTGCTGGTATTGACCCACACCGTTCCTCTCCGCCTTTTCTCTGCTCCACATCAGGGACAACATTAAGCACGATGAGTTTATTTGGGACTAGCTCCGGGTTTGGAACAGCCGGGACAGGTGTCTTTGGGAACGCAACAACAGAAAGCCATAATCCCATGAAGGTGAGACAGAGGAGCAGGAGAACAACTATTTGACATGTTTGTCTTAATAATTGCAAGCAGATCTGATCTGAGTTGTGTTCTGAAAACGTTATGTTATTCTTCTGTTGTGTGTGTCCCAGGATGTTGAAGTGACTTCACCTCCAGATGACAGTATCAGTTGTCTGGCTTTCAGTCCGCCCACCATGCCAGGGAATTTCCTCATTGGAGGATCCTGGGCCAATGATGTAAGTGAATTGTGCAGTCCTAAAAGTGGTTGAATATGAAAACAGTAGGTCTGTGTTAACCCCTATGGTTAACCCCTAACCCAGACCTGTGTCAAGGCTAATGCCCTATTTTGCCATGTAAATATATAAATTCCTAGGTCTGACCATTCTTATGAATCCACTCTAAAATTGAATGGGTTCTTAACCTGGATCCCTCCACAACATTTCTAGGAATGACAGGATAGCCTTGGAGGAGGTCATTATTATAATACTGTACATGAATCACGTTGAGAAGCTGGAAGATTTCCTACACAAAGCCCATCTTTCATTAACGGCAAGTAACGTTAGTAGTATCGTCATAATCTTTGACAGCTTAATAACTCTGTTGCTATCCTCTGATTCTCAGGTCAGGTGCTGGGAGGTGCAAGACAATGGCCAGACAGTTCCCAAAGCCCAACAGATGCACACAGGTCCAGTGCTGGATGCATGTTGGAGCGATGTAAGTCTCAGCATGCAGAGCAGGTTCAGCTAGTAGATGCTGTTTGCCGGTGTCATGTAACAATCTATGGTGTGCTGTTCCCTCGAATCAGGATGGTAGTAAAGTGTTCACTGCTTCCTGCGACAAGACAGCCAAGATGTGGGATCTCAACAGCAATCAAGCCATGCAGATAGCACAGGTTGAATGAGAGCTCACACATCCACTATATGGTTCTAAGAATGATGTAGAATCAGCTAAAACCTTTCACTGTTTCTCCTCACAGCATGAAGGTCCAATCAAATCAATTCACTGGATAAAAGCACCTAACTACAGCTGTATCATGACTGGCAGCTGGGACAAAACACTGAAGGTACAACTTTTTCCATCGGCACATGTATTTGTGGTAGTAGCTTCTAATCAGCATGCTCTCAAGCGCGCCTGAACACTGTGGTCTGCCTCAGGTTCCCTCCTAGTGCTGCGGAGGGCCAGTCTAACCATTACATACGGGTGAATGTGTCAGTGAGAGACAGAAGCTGCTTTCAGACATGACCTCCGGGCAAAATCAGGAGAATTGGCTACGGAGTTTATCCGAAGCTTTCACAACAGCATCAAATCCATTGCTTTATTTAGACGACAGGTGGAGCTGCCGGGTGCAGCAGACAGAGACAGGAAGTGACATATTAACTCCGCTGCTGATCTCATCATTTTATCACCACAAACTCTCTTGACATCTTCATCTGTGTCTTCTACGTGTGTGTCACTGCTTTTTCCTTTGCGCTCACACATGCTCCTCCTACTGAGTCCAGTGCATGGGGGAAGCAGCTAGAGAGAGCACTTCACGCAGGTCTACAATGAAGCAGAAGCAAGAAGCACTTCATTTAGAGATCTTTTATGTGGGCTTGAGTAACAACGCAAAAGTCAGAGTCAGCTGCCCGGAAGATGTCCACTTGGAAAGATTCAAGAGCTTTTTGTGATAATGGCCAACATCAGTGTAAATGTGCTGTAAAAGGAAACAGCTGCGTTCTCCATATGTTGAAGCAAACACTGGAAAATATCTGCACCCAAGTTTATGTCTGAAAACGGCTTATGAGAAATGTAAAAAATATCTTAATGTAGCACTGAGAAAAATGCTTCTCTGTTTTCCTCCTCAGTTCTGGGACACCCGTTCTCCAAATCCCATGATGTCTTTGCAGATGCCAGAGAGAAGCTACTGTGCAGATGTTGTAAGTGTTGTTTGAGTGAAATGGCACATTTTCAAATGTAGTGATGCATGAATTTTTTGGCTTATTTCTAATCTTCCTGACATGTAGGTTTACCCCATGGCGGTGGTTGCCACAGCTGACAGAGGACTGATAGTGTACCAGCTGGAGAACCAGCCCTCGGAATTTCGCAGAATAGACTCTCCTCTTAAACATCAGGTGAGTTAATTAAGTGTCATTAACGATGATCTGTTCATAGTTTCTCTCTATACACCACTAACCCTTGTACTTTTTATTAGTATCACCAGTATAAAGAGAATTTAAATATACATTTTGTCATGCGTTGTGGTCTTTTGATCTGATGTACTTCTTTGCCATGTCCCTGTAGCACCGGTGTGTTGCCATATTCAAGGACAAGCAGAACAAGCCCACAGGCTTTGCCCTGGGAAGCATCGAGGGTCGAGTGGCCATCCACTACATCAACCCTCCAAACCCGTGAGTGTGCAAAATGATCAGTTTCTCACAACTGAGTGTTTGGAGTGTTGTTGATCAGTATCTAAAGTGTTGCTTCAATTCAGTAAGGTCCAAACATCACTTATAAACATCTTGTTTACATAATTTTAAAAGACACTGCTCTGACTGTTGAAGGCCTGAGGCAAAAGATTATATGAATGTGTTTGCTGACGTCTTTCAGAGCCAAAGATAACTTCACTTTCAAGTGCCACAGGTCCAATGGAACCAACACAACCACTCCGCAGGACATCTACGCTGTAAGTTGTCAGAGTTACTGAGCCAGTGTTGAAAGAAATGTATAATTTGTGCTTATAATTTATTAGATTGGCTTTAAAAAAAATCAGTTTTGATACAGTGTGTTATAAATGTTTTATTTCACTGGAAACTTTCTCCTCATGGGAGGACACATTAGCTAGGAATAATAACCTAAACTGGATAAACTAGAATAGTAACCGTAAAATGATTTGACTGCTCACCATCCAAATAACTAGTTTTCATCAGTATACATTTTTAACATGCTCATTAAAATATATATCATATTATACTAAATTAAATTATCATACTAAATAAGATATTCTCCCCATAGGTAAATGCTATCTCCTTCCATCCTGTTCATGGCACACTGTCTACTGTGGGCTCAGACGGCCGCTTCAGCTTCTGGGACAAAGATGCTCGCACCAAGTTGAAGACGTCCGAGCAGCTAGACCAGGCCATTACAGCTTGCTGCTTCAACCATAATGGCAACATCTTTGCATATGCTTCCAGTTACGACTGGTCGAAGGTAAGGGGTATTCAGATGTGAATACGTGTTTTGTAAGTTGCAGTTGGCCTTTTGACAGCGCCAAAGTTTTCTTGTTCTGTTAAGTCTGACTGTCATTCTGAATCCCACAGGGCCATGAGTACTACAACCCCCAGAAAAAGAATTACATCTTTCTGAGAAACGCTGCAGAGGAACTGAAGCCTCGGAACAAGAAATGGTGAGTGAAGGGCAGTTACTGTCTGTAAACCTGGAGACCCTGGCCGCCGGGCGGTGCTGCCCCACTGCCTCTGCTCTTGTGACTCACTCACTCTTTTAAGGCCCGTCGCATGCATGGATGTGGGCAGTGAGAATATAGACATGGTTCAGATTTCCTGCGCTGTCTTTTTTAAAGTTTTACCTTGTCAGTAGTTTAAACACCCTGCACTGTGTTTAATGATATAAATTCAAATTGTTTATTAAGTTATAAGTGCTAGCAATGACACGATTCAGGGATCACTCATCTGTAGGAATGCAATAATTTACAATGAATCACACGTTTGTAAGCATTTGCTTAGTCTGCTGATTTTGTGCCATTTACTCACAAGGAGAAAACCCTTACAGAAATACACCAAATAAGATACTTTGTGACTGACTGCTCCCTCCTGTCTTTAGATTCGTCGTGCCATGTCGCATCTCTCGTGAAGAAATGCGGAAGACCTGTTGCTTTAGTGTGTGTATACGCTCGAGACAGACTCCTTTCTTTCGGCAAACACCTGGACCAATGCTGTGGTGCTGCGTGTACTGTGCATGGACCAATCAGAGGGGCCTTTCCAACCTGCCGTTGATGACAGCTACGTGACAATTGGCCTTAGAGTTTTATCATAGAAGGGGGGGGGGGCTCTATTAGTCATTCATCTTGATCTTCATTACTTTTTTTACGTGTTCGGCTCTTCAATATTATTTTTTTTACAGTTTTCCAAAGACTTTTCATTCTCTTGATTTGATGTTTCTCCGAGGATTAGCTCCATTACATAAAACTGGGATGTAAAAATAAATAACAAAGTGCATACTCTTAGATGTGAACATGTTTGTTCCAACTTGAGGGAGTAAGCAGGTTCAAAATAACCTATTGTGTTTGCTGTATTACTGTTTGTCGGGGATTTACGGAAATGTAATGTGCATGCGAAAAACATGACCACTATCCTACATATATTAGCTGTAAACCTCTTCATCTGGAATAACACACATCCAAAATGATAAACTTTGAACAGCATCTGTGTCACAATGACAGTTCTGTCTGCTTGTTTTAATTCAAGTCAACCAGCAGGGGGAGCATTTTCCCCACGGGAGGGTTGCCTCTAGAACATAGGAGAGAAGCTGGGTTGTCAGAGGTAAGCAGGACAAATGAGATCAAAGCAGGACAGTGGGGTTCTTCACTCAGGTTCATTTCTGTTGTGTGGGATACATAGCTGGGGGGGCTGTGGTATCAAGAGGATATGAATGAGGGCGCATGGGCAGCTACAAAGGCCCATGTGTGAAAAGTGAACCAGTTCATAGAGGAGAAGGTGTGAATTAAATGCCTTTTTATTGAGGTCATTAGAGTATCACCTCGCCGTTAGCCTGACCCTTGGTACTTAGCAGCAGAACTGCAAGGCACCGAGGGCGGGAAGATACACCGCTGCCACAATTCACCGGCTCCTCTCAACTTTCATGGGGTGACACTGGTACCACTCCTCTAGACTGCCGTCTCCTCTACTGTTACATCAGGCTCCATCTAGTTTCCTCAACTGAGCCGAAAAGTCCTGGAGTTTGACTAAATTCCAGATTAAAAATCTGAGTAGCTTGCTTCTGTAACCCTCAGGAGATTGATGGTTATTTTGACAGCCAAGCTATTACAATATGTAGAATTGACCTGTTGTTGCAGACCCCTGCATCTGCCATCGAGGTTATTAATGTTTGTGAGCAGTCTAACACAACCTTGACAGTGGAAACCAGACGCTCGGCACACAGGCTACATCTGCTGCAGATGTTTTTGGAAAATGTGCAATCATATGCTGTATGGGGGGGTGCAAAAAGGTAGCCTGTTGTGGACGGCCAATATAAATCTTTCATATGGAATTTAAGACAGTTTCATTATGCAACAAAGGCCAAGTAAACTCACCTTAGAATCAAAGTCAAGTCAATGTCAGAATTGTTTGGTTTCCCTGTTGTAAATGTATAAGTACACATATAGGTGACACAACATATAAGTACTCAACATATTAAGTCCTGAAGTGAATTTCAAGTACTCAACTTAGTATGTAGCCAAAATCATTGAAAAATTCACTTTAAAAACAACATATCAGTCATAAATGTTTTACACAAATCTACGGGGGGTTATTGTACAGTAGCACAACTCTATCATGGGATAAATCATGAGATCATATTAGGGAGAATGTAGACGATAGAGTATATCAATTAAAATAAACCTAAGAGGAGTGTGTTGTGTATTTTAGACGATAGTTTCTACAGTTTCACTCTCACTGTAGGGGAATGTTCAAACTTAACTCCCCCCTGCACATGCTGCTCGTGTGCTGTGTCATGATGACGCAGTGAAATGAGAGCAAACGAAACAAAGTGCCGTTGATCAGATCGAGTGGAGCTGAATTGGAGGCAGCGACAGGACTCCTCCATCGGGCTGACACCGCACCATGTGGCCGGGTCCCACATTCTCTTTGTGTTCTAAAGGACAAAAGCAGGTGCAGCCCCAGCGCCGGGGGGAGGCGGGCCAATGAGAGAAGCCGCTGCCCAAGTTGGCACTAAGCGAGGACGCTGATTAGTCAATAGTTAGGCACGGGCGTGGTCTTGTACTGGCCATATAAAAGTGTCCCCCCACGTTTGTCTGACTTTGTCAGAGGAGCTGCTCGTCAGTACGCGTCCCGGCGGAGTGATCGCTCTATATGTCATCAGGTTGTTTCTAACTTCCTGCGAAGGTCACAGAGGAACAGTGCGTGTGTGTGTGTGTGTGTTTGTTCGCACTGATGCTGGGACGCTGCTGTTGATTAAAGCTGTGACGGTCGCTCAGTGTGTGTGAGTGAGTGAGTGAGTGCGCCTCCCGGTCCGTCTCTCTCCGGCTCGACCCAATGCTTCTGCATCAGTTGATGAACGGAGCCCTGGAAGTCATGCATCCCACCGCGCTGCAGAAAGACACCACCTTCACCAAGATCTTCGTCGGCGGGCTGCCGTACCACACCAACGATTCCTCCCTCAGGAAATACTTCGAGACCTTCGGGGACATCGACGAGGCGGTGGTGATAACGGACAGGCAGACCGGCAAATCCAGAGGATACGGCTTTGTAAGTGCGCGCAGACACACACGCACACACGCAGACACATACGCACAACTTCTAAACCTGCTAGTTGTTAGCTTTATTCTCAGTATAATGCCAAGCTCTACTGTTAAATTACCATAAAAGGATTGTCTCTCCATGACAACTGTTAGCACCTGACGTCATTATATGTTCATTTAATCATGGACATACATGGTATATGTCAGAGGTAATAGACCCCCCCCCCCCCACGCACATCGAGGCTTATATGCACAATTGCACAGCACCTCAGGTTGTTTCGCCTGGTTGCCTGTTATTTCAGCCTAATGAGGATGAGGGATCACACAAGTTGATGGGTAACTAAGAAGATTATATTTCAACATATGTCTGATGTCCTCACCCACCTAAACCTCCCGATGACCCCCCCCCCCCCCCCCCCCCCCCCCTTAACCCAGTCACCCCTGAGTAACCCAGTCTTAGGCCTCTGGAAGTATGTGTGAGTGTGTGTTATAAGTGATGTAGTAAAGCCCAATCATATAGTATCTGTATGTGGTCCAATAGGCAGTGATCTAACTTATTGTGGTATTCGATGCTCTAGAGCCAGATCAACATGTCGGTTAGCTGATACTATACATACTGGTATTGGAATGGGATGTTATCCAACATGAAAACTCTTATTTTACAGAATAAACAATTATGATTTTATATAAAATAGCTTGTTCCTTATTTTAAAGATCTATATATTTGAGTTTTCTTGTATAGTTATTAAGGATAAAGCTTATGGTTAAACTGTAAATTATCCTTATTTATGAAGGTCATCATATCGCTAACCCTTCCCTTATATGGGTTTTACCATCAGCCTCCAGAAATCGACATTGACCAGGCTCTATAATGGGAACAGAGTTCTTAGGTAATTTAGAAATGGATAGCATGAATGGATTAATTTCAAACAATAAGAAGAGGCTGTGCCCCACTTTTCCACTTGTGGTTCCCTGTTGACCGGTGAACAGGAGCCGTGCTTGTCAGTGGGGAAGTTGACCGTGCACACTCGGCCCTCCATTGAAACAGGATTTAGATCGAGTCTTCCCTGCTGAGTGAGAATTTCCAAGATGTTCACGTGGGCTCTCTCCTGTTTTTACAAATTGATGTTAAACTTCTCTCTGATCTTTTCTCTTTGAGGCTGCGGACAGGCCGAGCCATCACAGGCAGTGTCGTAAAGTTAAAAAACATACACCAGGTTGTTTATGCTCTGCGCTCAGCCATCTGATTTCAGCTCTTAGTGAAGAGTGGGGAATAAGTTTAATGGTACATTACTCACAACTTGATCCTTGGGCCACTGCTGCTGTCAGATTAATGACAAACATCCAAGGACCCCTTCCAGTGTATAATTTAAATCTGTACTAATAAGTGACTTATCTGGTGCCCAGCAGATAAAGACCACCATTCTCTCTTTGACACAAAGCACAGAAGCGGCGCTAGAAATGCAAATATTTACCAGACACATCTGCACTAATGTACCATCAGGCCAAAGAAGGAATGGAAAACTTAAAATGTGTGCATGTTTACTTCTAGTGGCAGAATTGTAAGACAATTGCTCTCGGTGTGTTTACACATCAGCTCTCTAATCCAGAGGAAAAGCTGTCCTGGGAGTGCAGTTGCTATCAAACGGCTGCGTACTGAGGCTGGTGATTCAGGTTCGACAGGCTCTGGGCGATGTGGGTGCTGCTGAGGAGAAAACACAAACCTGTAGTAGTGAGACGATCAGCACTTTGTGTGTTCAGCACAGGGTTTTTTGTCTCTCGACCTGTTAATTCTGTTTCTGAGTGTTCCAGTTGGATGGGTAGCTGGAGGGAGGGGGGTGGGGGGCACTCCAAAAGCTGAGCGCACCTATTTTCTAAACACACTTCATAGGTGGATTAGGAGAACCCCCCCCACAGCATCGGCTCATCGCAGTGTAAACACCGCCTCGCTCCTTCCTGTGTTCACAACACAGACCCTGGAGTGGGCTTTGTTCTCGATACTTCCACCATGAAGAAGCGTACTGCTTTTTAAATAAAACGAAAAAACAATGCAAGCCGTGGCCTACATTCGTCGCTCGGGCCACACTCGGAGGTTATTGAACCCTCTGAGTTGGCAGAACGTGGCACTCGAAGCAGAAGGGCTCGTCTAATGCCAGGAGGGAGAGAGGAGGGGTAGACTAATGCCAATCTCCTTAATATTTTGTCCCTAATTTGATAAGCTCCTCGTGGCTCTCCTCAGATCCATATTTCAGCAGCTCTGCCCGTGGCTGAGTGGCAGTCAAGTGGCCGGCTACTGCTGCTGCGGACGTTTTGCAAAGCTGATCATTGTGCTTTGTTTTCTGTTTGCCGTCTTCACCACAGAAACCGAATCATAACAGTGGGAAGCCTGGAGGGAGGGGGGGGGGGGGGGGGGGGGGTTATAAGACCAACTGTTTTTTAAGTGTGGTGTTCTTGTTTTGTTAAATATGAGACACGCCATCAGCCGGCAAAGCCACGCTACTCTCCGTTGGGTAACGTGAGACGACGGTTTGTTTTATTTCCTTTTCTTGTGAGACCGTGTTGAAATGTCTGACTCTGTTGCCAGGTGACGATGACGGACAGGGGAGCGGCCGAGAGAGCCTGTAAGGATCCCAACCCCATCATCGACGGCAGGAAGGCCAACGTCAACCTGGCGTACCTGGGCGCCAAGCCGCGCAGCATACAGACGGGTGAGATACACGTTTCAAGATTCAGTCGAGTCATCAACAAAGGCAGTACAATCCTGCTGCTTCCATCTTAATCAATGTCACATAACTGATGTCTCTGCCTGATTAGGTAATAAATCCCCCCCCTGAAGCCTTACTTAAATTTCTACTGGTTTTGTCTTATCCCCGAAGACCATTGTTATCACCATTTAGTGTGTGTGTGACAGTGTGGTTTCACAATCCATTCTGCCCATATACTGCAAACTTTATATTAACATACTAAGTAACACTACACACATGCCCTTATTGTTGTTTGCTGCACATTTGAAACCGTTGTTCCATTATGTGTGGATTCGAAGCCGACTCTGTCTGCGTCTCTCTGCCCTCTGTGTATTGTTCTCTGGTCCTCCTCTGTAAATGCAAATGTGTGTCTGACAGCCGGCCTCCTATCTTCCAGGCATATCCATCGGAGTGCAGCCCATTCACCCAGCACTCATCCAGAGGCAGTATGGGTAAGTGAGCGGGAGTGGGCGCTTGTTGTGTTCTCTTGTGTTACGCTCTGCGGGATACCACTAGCCGGCTATTTATTCGACAAACGGGGCCTCTGGAAAGTACATGTCAGTTTCTGTGTCCGCGTGCAACTCCACAAGTAGTTCGTTAGAATATTGGAGTTCCGATGGCTCGCGTATCTGTGATAATAGAAGAGCATTCCTGAGGTGAATGTGTGACACCAGCGTTAAACTTCTGTCAGGGGCCATTTGACCCGCGTACCTGCCTGAGTGGGCTCCGTCACAGAGAAGGCTTTCCAGAAGTGGCTTGTGTTGTAGAAACAGCCTGGATAGAGTCGAGCCGCCGCGGTCTGCCGAGCAGCTAATGAGCATTTCACTGCAGTA
Organism: Pleuronectes platessa; assembly: GCF_947347685.1. Classification (NCBI taxonomy): domain Eukaryota; kingdom Metazoa; phylum Chordata; class Actinopteri; order Pleuronectiformes; family Pleuronectidae; genus Pleuronectes; species Pleuronectes platessa. Next base: position 22,395,033 of record NC_070627.1, on the reverse strand, counting down.
ATGACTCCTCATCCCCTGCAGCTCTCAGATATCAGCCCTCCAGCTGCAGCGCACCACCATTCATTTTTTACATGCTTAAACTCTGAACTGTGGAAGACTGAAACACCAGGAGTAGCTAAGATGTCGGCTCACAGTTCTACTTAATAGCTACATTTCTACATTAAGATAAGGTTGTGACCGATAGATTATCTGGTACACAGAAAAATCTAAATAACAAACTTGAACAGTTGATTATGAAAGTCATTTTTTTACCAAATGTGCCAAGCATCTGCCAGACTTGGCTTCATAACTGTACAGATTTGTTTATTTTCTCAGCTTTTATTTTAGTAGTAGTTATTTTTGATTAATTACCCCCAAACCAGTAATTCAGGCTTTTTTATAGTGAATACTTCTTTTCACCACAATTAAGTGGGTATACGCACTGCGAGTAAACCTGCTAATGTGTGACTTATCCCCCATTGCCAGTTCAGGAAGTTGCATCTGTTTCTTCCTCGGTATGTCCATCACATGACTCATTGACGAGGGAGGCGCTCTCTCACCTTGCCGTCTTGCCAGATTGGCATGTTCAACCAGGTGTCAAGGTTCCATCTCTGCCAAGCCAATTTAAACCTGTGTCTACTGCAGAGTAATTTAACTGGGATTTAATATAGATTTGAACCATTCCCATTGCAAACAAACACCAGATGTTAGTTGGTGTTTTTTTTACCAGTGGAAAGGGGAATTGATTGGGATACCTGTGATATTGTGTTTACTTAAGAAATATATTGACATTATGCGGCAGGGGGCCTTCGAGAAACTTACTCCCCTTACAATCAGTTTTGTTCACATATATGTGGTTGAACAACAACAACAACAATTTAAAAATAGAATATATTTTATTTAAGGCTGAGATGGTGTTTGTCATGGAGGAACCCCTTGAGTCCGTAAAGCCACAACTTGCATATTAATATAAGTAATCAGTAGATGCAGCCTTATAAAGTGTGTGACTTCTGAGCCTGTTCGTTCCAGGGAAATCCAAGAGACGGTCCACAGGGACATGGACTAAATAAGAGACATTTGGTGCTTTAGTGAACCCAAAAATAAGACTCTCAAACCAGCCATACCCCCTCTGTAAGGCCATGCTGCATCTGAATGATAAATCCAGGGGTCCACCAGGGACATGTCCCATCATACTCCACTGAGGACACTGATGTCGTCCATGCTCCTGCTCCCACAGTGAGTGTGCACGGTACAGAAAACCCTAGAGTTTGACATGTGGAGCACAGTGCTGCTTTGAGGCTGCATGTGTCTGACAGGTGCTGGCTCGTATTACAGCCTTTTACACCCCCTTAATCTTCCATGACCACCACCCCAGAGACTTATAAGAGGCACACAGAGCACCTGTCTGCCTTTCTCTGAGTTCCCCTCTGTATGGCGGGTGACAGACGCAGGCCTCCCTAACATGCCAAGTGTACAAGTGGCTTTTCTTTCAGCCCCTCTTCTCCCCCCAGACCCCTTGACAACATATGGTGTGAGGACATGCTCTGAAGTAGGATTTTTGGACAATGCATTGCGTGTAGTGGTGGTGTGCTGGTCCAGACTCACTGCTGTGAATGTGTGCGTGTGTATAGCTGTGGTCAGCAGATGCTGTATACTTTGAGGGCCAGAGGGGGTCACAGAGGCCAGGAACATTGTTTTTGGTGGGGAGGGGGGGGAACTGTCGGTGCAGTCGCAGATTCATCTCCCTTCATGCATCACCTCCTCCACTCCACACACAGTTAGGCCACTTTCCCACGTCTAGTCGTCCTTTTTGTATCCCCCATGCAGTGTTTTTTACTGAAATCAGAGAATCACAGGAAGCTGACACCTCTGTGAGAGAGAGAGAGACAGAGGGGGAGGTGGGGGTTTAAAGAGAAGATTGAGGGGGGGAGGGTATCTAGGGGTTTGTTCTGGGACTAATGCTTAATGAGGCTGTGTGCTCCCTTGGAAACACACCTACAGGTGTCAAACAAAACACATTTTTCTCCTCCCGCTCATAAAGAATATTCTCAATCCTCTGGAACAAAGAGAGCAGGGAGGGGTATCAAGTCCTCATGGAAGTGTTTGTAAGCCGTTTTTTAATTCCCCCAACCTCGGCCGGTCGCATCTCTCTTCACACTTTGTGTTGCAGTGAGTCACGCGCTGAAGGTCAATTGTGTTATCGTGTAGAAATATTTCGCTGCTTGGTGTGGTATCTCCCAGGCTTTTCACATCTGCTCTTTATGTGGCCTTCTTTAATGTTGAATACTCTGGTCTGGATTCTGTAAAGGTTAACTGTTTCTGTCTGTCTGTGGATTTTAGTTTTCGGTGAATGAGTCTCTCCAGTGTCAGGGCCCGCCATCCTTAGAGTGGCACCATGTCAAACACACACAGACTGACCGTCAGCACAAATCCAGCTGACCTATGATCTACTGGCTGTCATCCACATTTCCCCCCCGTCACAGTCCCACAATCCACTTGTCATCTGGCATCTCTGTGGCCCCGGGAGCATGCCACTGTCCCTGACTTGCCTTATTCCCTATCCTTTTTCTTCTTGTTAGATAAAAGCTAAATGTACAGCGAACATCTCCATCTCTTGTTGACCTGACACAAACCAGGATACAGGAATGCTTTGTCTCTCCTTTTACTCCCTTTAGGCTCATGGTATTTACATTATTTTATATTCCGCTTTACCTCCACAAGGTCACTTGATTTTGAGCTCAGATTAGGGCAAAATGCCTTGGGCGACACAAGGCCAAGGCCATGAAAAAGGCAGGCTCATTATACATGACGGGAGTGAATGCACATATGCCCCGCAGCATTAATGTATGGTTATCTTTGAAAGCTGTGTGCGAGAGTGAATGACTCTTTGTGAGTAGCTCAATAGCACTGCGAGGGCAAAGTGTAGCTTGAGCTCATGGGTGGGGGGTTGCCTTCATTTGCTTATGCTTCCTTGTTACATGCCACTGTTGTATCTGTTCAGACATAACCTGAACTGCAGTTCATCTCCTGGATTTATCCAGAGGTGCTGTATGTGAGGATGCAAATGTCAGACTCAGTGGCTGCGGACATTGAAGAGATTTTCATGTCAGTTTCCTAAAAAACGGATAATGTACGAATCAGGTCATGTGAGAATACAGCAGATGATGTGCGCAGCATACCAAAAACTGACAAACAAAGATTAAAAATATCTCAGGCTGGCAAAGTGGTGGCATACACATAAAAGACTTCAATAAAGATGGCAACTTTGATAGATAAGGGCATTCGAGAGCTTTAGGCCATATGCCGGTGTCGATGTGCTGTTAATACAAAATGTGATCTGCACAGCGGAATTTATTCCTTTGCTTCCTGCCTCTGCCTACTGTGCCACCCCTCACCTGAACGCTATGGAGACCTCTGTGTTGTTGTTGTGACCGCATCTGAGCGGAGAATCTCTGGCTGCGTCGTTTGCCTGTGAAATGTCAGATGTTTGGACCCCATTATGTGGTCATACTACTCCCCCCCCCCCCCCCCCCCCCCCCCCACTCACTAGATGTCTCTGTAAATGCAGTGGTTTATGTGATGCAGGGTATCAGAGAGGGCGCCTGTTCTCATAACTTTCTGTAAATCTAACCGGGAGATGACACATTTCTTCGTGAAACGCATTCCTGTACTGACCTGATGACACAATAAGACTTCATGTTACTGCTGACAATAATCACTGCTATCCTTATGCCACGGTTGCTCTGTGCCGCCAGCTGACCAGTGACCCAGCAGAGGATCAGAAGATGGCCACAGTGCAGGAGGCGGTTTGACAGAGTGTCTGTCTGTCCCATGCCCTTCTCCCTCCCTCAGCCAGCCTCTCTTCAAGGTGCCAGTGATGGCTTGAGAGTGCAGTGCCGTGTGCTGTGATGGATTGAAGTGCCTTTTTATCTTTTCCCTCTTGTGTGATATGAACTGAAGAGGTTATGTTGATTGCGGTGTGACTCTTTCCCTATTATGGCATGGTTTGGGGTTTGCAGTGGTAACTGGTGTGTGGGCGGGCGGTTGGGGAAGAGAGAGAGGAGCCAGGGGACGTGTGGGTGTGTGTGTCTGTGTGTCTGTCTTATGATGACATCCCTATCCATGCATGCTTCCATCTTTTGCTGTGTTGCCTTCATGGCTGCCTCTCATTGCTGATCTTCTAATGGACCGAATCTATCAGGGGCAGACGAATCAAATCCATACTACTGTTTTTGTTTCAAAATGGCTTTTTAAAACGGACACAATCTCTGTCCACAGGAGCGTTTAGACTTCAGTTTTTATCCCCTTCTATAATAACGGACCTGAAAACGCATATCATGTGACCACTTGTGTACACTGGGAATAGCTCATCTCCAACACATGTAAGAAGCTGTATCCTGATGAATTAGCAAAGGCTACACCATGACTGAACAGATCCTTTCAGCACGTGGTGGTTAGTGTCTACGTCAACGTTTCCAAACCTCATTGTTTCTGCCCGTACAGATTAAAACGCAGCACCACTGGCTCCAGAACTCCGGAGTCTTGTGTACTCAAGGTGTATTTGTAGCAGAGTTGAAGCATTTTCATTTGAAAACATAGTAGCATGGATTTAGCTTAAGACGTCAATTTAACTGCAGTCAATGAAAGATGTTTATCAGCACTGAGAGGCAGCTGAAGAGTCCATGTTTCTTTGTCTTGGTGTGTGTGTGTGTGTGTGTGTCTGTATATACGTTTTTCTGACAAAAGCGTAGTATCACAGTTGGATATCACTCTCTTTGTGGAATATTTATTTCCTGCTGCCCCCCTTACTCACCCACCCCCCCATGACATTATCTCAAGAGAGATACTCAGAGTCCTGAGTTAAAAAACAAGCTCATCGAGAGTCATTTCCCTCTGCTATCCTCCACGGATCGGGTGGCAAAGCACGGTACAATCCCCCAGACCCCACGGCTTTAATCAGCTACATCGGAAAGCCCGGGCTCATGAGGTGCAGCAGAGCCTGGCTCCCAGCCCCGATGAGCTCCCCCGCCGACATTATACCTCCCCCAGCCATAGAATCATCACCTGTAGAAGTCTGTAGGATTTACACACCCAGCGAGAACTAGGAGAGAGCAACTTCTGCACTACCTTCATGTACTTCCTCTGTCTGTCTGTCTGTCTGTGTGTGTGCGTGTGCGTGTCTGTGTGTGTCTATTGAGCGTGTGTGTTGAGTGTATTCAACGAGTGAAGAGCAGCAGCTGTTAAAACACTCTGCTGATGCCTGAGCTTGAATACCTGCCAGTAACGGCTGACTATCATCCACCCCCCTCCACTCCTCCCCACCAGTCTACCTCAGGAGGCCCTACCTAACAGGTTTTGTAGGTTTTTGTAACTGACACAAACTGGGAGTTGAGTCACCTTCGCCTCCTGACCTCCTTCTACCTCTTTTTTATTTAGTCTTTACTAACAGTGGATCTGTGTGAGACATCTCCAAGTTCAGAACACCTCCAGAGAGTTTATATTCCCAACACGCTTGCCCTCAGGGCGCAATGTAAACAATAGAAGCCAGGCCTCTGGATTTCTCTGCTCTGCTGCTGCAGTCCTGCTGTCTAACCCACCCCCCTGTTTGGTCTTTGTGTCTATGTGCAGGTTGGCCCAGCAATATGTCTACCCACAAGCCTTTATGCAGCCCAGCCTGATGCTGCCCAGTCAGGTTTCCAGCTCCGTCAGCAGCAGCCCTTACCTGGACTACAGCTCAGCCTACGCCCAGTACGCCCAGGCCGCCTTTGAGCAGCAGTACCCGTACGCCGCCTCCCCAGCAGGATTCATGGGCTACAGCTACACCACCAGCCCCACGGCCTCCGCCGGCCCCCCCACCGCTGCCACAGCCCCGGCCAACCTGCACCCGACCCTCCCCTCCGCTGCCGGCCAAGCCACGGCCTTCCTGCACTACGCCCCGCAGCACCACATCCAGCCGGATCGTATGCAGTGAGCTGAAGAGGAAGCTGAGAGGAGAGGGGGTGGTACAGGCGGAGGAGGAGGGAGAGGAGGTGGAGGAGGAGGAGGAGGAAGAAGAAGAAGAAGAAGAAGAAGAGGGAGTTATGGTCGCTGACGTTTAAACGGACAATAGTGAAACACCCTACAGGGTGACCTGGCTGTTGTCAGCAGGGGCTTTCAGGAAAAAGGGTAGGACTATTGCACTATACGATCAGGATGAGCCATTTGCTCATTTGTTTAAAGGATAAGAGGGCGGCTGGGGATCTGAGGACTGTCGAGGTTCAGGTTGGGATGCTAAACAGCATTAAGTATATGGTGGCTTCCAAGGGCTTCCAGAAGCTGACACTTCATTTTTAATTATTATTTTTATTGTCCTTTATTATTGTATTATTGTCATTGTCATCTTTTTTTGTGTCTATGCGATTATTATAAATGTTATCACAGGTTGTGGCTCAATCAGTTCTGTGTCAGATTCATGGTACGTGTTGATTATTGGCGAGCTGTCTGGCAAAGGAAGTACCGCTTTCCTCCCGGCTGCGTAGTATCTCGGGTGGATCTGGAGGTGCAGGGTGGGGATTGAGAAGCATCTCTTAATCATCCTGCTCTGGTGCAACATCCACAGTGAGGTGGAGCAATGCCCCACGAACAGACCTCCAGCGTTCAGTGTCACTCAGGAGGACAGCGAGAGATTTCACTTCAAGGAATAAATTGCAAGGTTTGGAGTAAAACTGCCGAAGCAACATTGTTTTGAGAGTTTGATGTCAGGACTCCCTTTTTCCTATTATTAGTTTTAATTAAAGAGGCCTTAATATAAAGAGAACCTTTTTGCATCTCTTGATTCCTCAAGCGCTAGCCCCATCACAGAACCAAGTGTGGAAAGCCCCTTGTAACTGCTAACTGTCCTCAGCAGTCAGTTGCATTAATCTTGCCAATACTTGGGTCTGGATCATTTCAGATGGATGTAGATAATCACATGCAGTATGTGGGAGCGCTGTGTATCAATGTTGAAAGGTAGCTGACACTGAGCTCAAACACCAGTGTATTTTTTCTTTTCTTACTGAGATTGAAATGTTCTCAAAAGGACATTCATGTATAGCATTTTAAAATGTTTTCAGTCATCCAGTACATTAACAATATTTATATGTAGGTATTTATAAGAGATACTAAGTTAAAATAGCTTTTTTGTTTTGTTTCGTTACAATGACTGTAGTTGTGGCACTGATGTCATTTAACCTGCAGATCCACAGGTGTTGTATTCATTTTGTTCCCGCCTGTCACCATGTTGGTGGATTTGCTGGGGTGCACAGAACTACAGTAGATGCTCGTTTGTAGATCCTCGACTGGTTGCATCAGAAATTCTCTAGACTTTTTCAATAAAAATGTCTTTTACAGTCCCTTCCAAGAAGCCATACCAAAAAAATAAATAAAGAATTTGTACTTAAACATGCTTCCTGACTTCTTCTTTGAAAGTTTAAATAAAGGCTCAAATCAATATAAGGACGTTAGGTCCAACTGATAAGTACTCTCCTCTCAATACTTTAGTGAGTACTCGGTTGAACGACACCCATCCTAAAATGCGGCCTTTAATTTGTATATCAGCTTAACACCTGTAAAGCTTCGGGATGGTGCAACATTGTTGACTCACTATTGTGGTGAAAAATCCGTGCACAGACAGTCGGACAGAAACCCACCCACCTGTTCAAGCACTCAGTCCCCTCGTGTGTGTTGCTGCAGCAGTGGGTGTCTCCAGGACAGATGACGCACACACAAATAGACTCACACAGTGAAAAACAAGAAATAATCAGTCCAAATTTAACCACGTGGGTATATTCGTTTGCAGATCTGTGTTATTGCAATGTCACTGTGCTCACTGCAAAACTGAGCCAGAGGTGGTTCACTTGTGCGTGTGTACTTGTTATCAAGGCAGTGTGTGCTCTGCACTGAGGGGGCCCAGACTTATCAAGCCCCAACACCAGCACCTGCCAGGGCTGCTGGGTGTTCCCTCAGCCAACACGCTCTCTGAGGTCTGAAGCTGCATTAACCAGAGCTGCATGTCACTTCTTTTTTGTTTCACTTTTCCAAACAAGCTCAGCGAGCTGTGTTTCCCAGCAGCGCCTCTACGTTGTGCTTACATCAGCTTTGGAAGATGTGTCACTGCTGAACCCCACTTGGCCCCAGAGAATAAAACACAGGCAGAGCTAGAAAGAAAGAAAAACACGTCAACTATCTTTAAGCTCGACACAGGGTGTGAATCATGCACACGGTCATGATTTACAACATGGCTTTGAGTTCATTAGATGGCTTGTTTTGTTCAGACCTTATTTACTCATGAAACTCTGCACTTAATTACATGTGCACTCTGTCTTGTTACCTGTAATTTTTGTATTCTGATCCCTCACAGCTGGGCTATCTCAATCCCATGTTTGTCAAGGAAGACTGACACTCATGTTAGAAGCTCGGTGAGGCTGGACTAATCCACAACAGGGCTTTGAGCTGCTAAAGCAAACGTTAACATGATAACATGCTCACAGTTGCATTGCTATAGTGGTGTTTATCAGGGGGTATTTGTTTTCTCCTTTTTCACCATATCAGTTTAGCGTGTTAGCATCAAAGTATTCGATAATTAGCAATAAACACAATTGATGTTGATGGGGAAAGCTTTTAGCTTTGCAGGTATTTGGTCTCAAACCAATGTGTCAGGGTCATATCGAAGAAAAGTAAAACATTGTGAATAATGTTTGAATATTGGAAGAATGAAATTGTTATTGAGATTTAAGTCATAATATTATGTGGAAAGAAATGTAATCTATTGAGGAAAAATGTCATGATATTACAAGACTAAGGAGAAATCTTTTTTTAGGGGGAAGTCACTCTAAAGAAGAACCTCAGATACACTTGTTTTGATTACCAAACTTATTGTTTATTGAGGAACTACTGACCTCCTTTAAATGTCACACAGATGTAACCATTGTAACTAACATTGTAGTCGACAGCTGCCAGACATTTCCTCCTCCGCAAAAGAGTAAATTAACCTCTGTGTCCATGTGTTCTTTCTTCAGAACAAACAGTTACTTGTGAAATCTTTTCAAAGTCCTAATAAGTATGATTTCAAAGTCCTAATAGGTAAGATAATGTTTTTCTTTTATTTGTGAAACTTATACTAAAGTATAACTACTAAAGTTGACAGGGACATAAGTGCTCCCCGTTAAACAGTTAATATAATTCAAATCTGGGCCAATGTCCAAAAAGTCGACCAATGTCCACCACCTCGTAAACAGCCACACCAGCATTAGCATGGCTAAATGAAAGATCAAAGTCAAAACAGCACAGCACAGTCAGAGATATCCTGACATTCATGATGCGTTCATATTATATGGGAGAGACATTCAAGATTCCAATGTGCTTTATCTGTGAGCATTCACAACATGCTCAACTTACTGAACAGCTAGAATTCCCACATCTGAAACTATATAATAACCGTTATGACCTTTACCTTCTGGGATATTTTTGTCGGACGTTGAGAAGATCCCTCCAAAAACACAGAAGATATATTAAGAACGCATTGAGTAAACTGGCTTTATTTTGATTTGTTAGGTGCAGATACAGTAATGGCCTTCTGACGTTGCTTTTTGTTTAGAGCTGTGTTTTGGCACGTGACACGGATTTACAGCAAGTAAAACCCCCAAAAAGCTTGATAGAAGCCATGCAGTGTTAGGACAGACTCTATAAGATGCCAAAACAGACGACACGCTGCACTGTGAACAGAATTGATGCTTGTGATGTTGCTCTGTTTACTGGTTGTTAGTGAGGCAGCTCTGGTCGCCCTCTCCTCTCTTTGACACTGTTTATCTTTCACTATCTCCCTCTTGTGTTTTTTTCATCTCACTCAGACACACACACACACACACACACATTTATTTACTCAGCTTTTTCTGTTTGTCACTTGCTTTTCTCCCCCCCAACCCTGTCTTTCTCACTTCGGTGCCCGTGCTCCTGTTTCTTCTCTCCGTCCTTCCTGTTTCTAACATCTCTTTGTTTTTTCTCTCTATCTTCTCCTTGTGAATCGCACCATGGAGGAGCAGAAACAGAGCTGGGTGTCAGCCTGAAGTCATACAGGTTCAGCAGACCCTGTTATGTTGAGTCACCGTGAGGCCTGTCTCTCTCTCCCCCCCCCCTCTCGCTGTCTCTCTGCCTCACTTTCACAATCACATGCAAAGTGGGCTCAGTCAGATCTCGCTCTGCACTCAGTTCTGACGCCAAAGGATTCCTCAGAAGTGCCATAAAAAGCAGTCCTCGCTTATCAGACCTCAACTCAGGCGCATAAACACCTGCTGTTTCTAAGGTAGACATCATATAGTCAGCAGAATAACTATATCGTCAAATTTAAATTTATTTATAAATGATTATAAGGTTAAAGGTAGAGGCTGATCTATTGGCAGCAATTTAATATTATGTTCATAATTGTGTTTTCATTCATTCATTAACTTAGAATGAGCCTCTTCTATTTACATCAAGAGCGTCCCTCTTCCAAGGAGTCCACCATGCTGCTCCACCATGTATCTACAGAAGCCCAGAACAGACAAACCAAACAGGACCTTTTGTGTTTGTTTTTTTACGCCACCTGAAAGTTGGTTGCTGTCGTTGTAAATGCCTGGAAATTACAACATTTAGGAAATTCTGTTTCTGTTGGTCTTGGACTTTTACTGTAGCTAACTTGGTGGGTAGCTGGCTAAATGTAGCCAGATAAACACAGGAAAACAATAAAGTCATAATTTAATGAGAAAAAAAGAGACTATATTACAAGAATTCATGATTAAATAAATAACCAGCAAAGAGCAACCAGACTCGCTGCAGCTCCACCGCTTCTGGATCCAAAATCTTGCACCAATCTCATTGTTTCTAGAAAAAGTACAAAACCGCCTCGACGATAACATACAGTCGACCACTACCAAACGTTTCCTCCTCCACCAAAGGGGCAATTATCTCCAACTTTGATTCTTTTGTTATGTAGACAAAGTTTCTTGCTCAATAAAAAAAAAAAATCCTAATACTAATGATAATATGTTGCATATGTGCCAAAACATTACGTATTTTGGTATTTGTGAAAACTATATACAAGTATGACTTAATTTTTCAAATATTTGACTTATTTTTACTTTATTTTCAGAATCTCAGATATGTTTTCCCTTTAAGTGGTCCTAATGTTCGGTTTTATTCTCTAATATACTAAACATATAATCTACTCTTTTTCCATATGCATAAATATATACACAACACATTAATTATAATTTTTGTACGTTGGTGTTTTTAATGACGCAATTACATGACATGCAATTATGCATTCATAGATTGAATTAAAAACATCTTCACAAAGTCAAGTAGAACCATTTAATTAATAAGAGCCATACATCTGAAATGATATGACAGTTATGAGCACACAGGGGGCTCCGTTTGTAAACAGATGCTTTGTTGAGAATTATAAATAGCAATTAATTATGATTGCTCATTATATTGTCTGGGCTATTACCATGAATTCATATCATTTCATGGAAATGTTCCCTTATTAAATGGGTCCTTAAACTCAAACCAAGCATTTTACACCTGACTGGCCCGAACTCCAGATCGTCCTGCGTGTGTGTGACATGTCAGAGTCCTGTCCTACATGGCTCTATCTGGGCCTGGGGAGTGTCAGTGCTGTGGCATCAGATAGGCCTCAGATTAGAGCTATATTTACCCGGGCTCTTGAAAGAAACAACCAGACATCAACCATCACCCGTGGCCTTTTCCCGGGCACCAATAACCCATTTAGATAACATAGACAGGTCTGGGAGACAGTCAGTAGGTGGCTGGAGGGACAAGTCTCTGTTTAGAGAGCACAATGAATACACAAATTTAGAGTGTCAGTGATAGATTTTATTTAAAGAGGAGTCTAAGATTCCTGGTCAAGTATTCAACTCTATACAAAATGTTTTCATTTTTGTTGCTTAAACTTTGTTTGTGTATTACAGCCCAAACTAAACAGGGAGTAGGACTGGCAGGATCTACTGTAAAGGCTCTATAAGCTATGGTTAGCATCTGATGAAGATTTGGAGGAAACTAAAATAATTGGAGAGTTGATGTAAGTGTGAAACTCTTGGGTCACACCCCTGAACCACGGATATGAAGTAATGAGGAAATAAGATTTAAAAGTGGTTCAACTGGCTGGAAACCTGTCAATAAAGTAACACGCTCACATGAGTTCAGAGAAATTCAGCCAGCTCAGCCTGTAAAACTGGGCCCACTGCAGCTGCTTAAAAGAACACACTGGTGTGTTCTCTGTAAACATGTCCCTTTGTCCGTGTGTGAACGTTGCTTTCGACAGCAAGTGGACCGAGTCTGGTCTGGGATGCAAATGCAGATTGAATAGAACATGGGGGAGTGTGGCAGAAAAATCACTTCCTAACCCTTCAAAGTGAAGCTAGGTAACATTAGCACAGCAGTTTGTCCTGAGGCCATAGTAACAGGTTGAAGTCAAAGACTAAATCAAGATGGTGGACATGACTGCTCCCCAAATTAAAAGGTTATTGACCAAGCCTCCTCCATGTTAGTGGGTGGGACATGGGCCGAGTTAAAAAGTCCAAGTAATCTTCTCAAAGATGGTTTTAGTAATTTAAAGTTGTCTTATAATTTTAATACGTTTTTTGATACAGTAGAAATACGGTGAAACATATAATTGACAGCTGAGACTGACACCGGATTGGTCGAGTGTGTATATCAGTGGGAACCGGCTTATGTGGCCCCATCCCCCGATCACTACTGCACAGACTACGGCTCCCAATGTGCAAGATGGCAGCATTCATATCTGCTATATTTCTGGATAGTGGGAGATCGTGAAGACGTCCATCCTTATATGCCGTCTATGGTTAAAGTGTAGTGCTAAAACATACTGTAACAGTATGAGGCCCATAGAGAAGAGTCCGAAAATGTGCCATGTGCTGACATTAGTCAGTGTGAAATACTGGTCACACCAACTGAGACTGAAGAGGCAAACTCACTTGGTGCATCAAATTAAACAAGGGTACATTTTTTTCACTTGCAAGAGGAATGAATGAAACTCAGTGGAATCATAAAGTGATATTGTTGCTAGTAAATATTATACTGAATATTGTATGTACTGTACTGATGTCTTTAACTGATCATTCTTTTCATGTATTATTTTTAAACGTCTAACATTTTATGCAGTAAACATCTATAGGTATTTTTTTCAATGTAACTGTGAAGTATGTTGGAGAGTGTACAACCAGGACAGTGGTGTCTGAGCTCGATTGCCACTTAGTGGATCAGTTTGATTGCTCAGGAGACCTGCATCCTGTCAGCTGCTCCAGTGAATCCACATGCCACTCTCACGCCTCCAGTTCGATCTGACACCTCCACCGGGGCTGGTGAGGATGAGATGTGCCAGACGACATAATACCATCCAGAACTGATAGTATGTGCTAGAGTCTATCAGAGTTAATGGGAGTAATCAGTTGGTCAGACTGATCTTCAACAGGTTGCTGTTGGAGTGAATCAAAATGAGTACGTTTAACTCAGGAAACCAGGCATTTGTGGATGTGTACTTTATGTATCGTGTTAGAATAGCAGTTGTTATCTTTCCTCCTGGTCTACCTTCTGATTATTTGAGCCTCCAGCTCTGTAACTTGATCTGAGTTTGTCTCACTCAAGCTGAGCCTGGGGTGGTTCATCAGAGCCGTGCTGTAATCACCAGCTCAGACACCCACCCCCCATCTACCCTCACCATAAACCCTATCCCACCCCCACATCTCCCCAACGGCAAGCGGAGCCGAGGCGCCACAGACGCGTCCAGCCTCACATCCTCCACTCATGTCCGCTTCACACCACAGCAGCCTGACAGTGCCGGCATGCAGACGCAGACATGATTTCACCCCCACCGAACATGGAGCAAGCTCAACAGAGAGAAGCTGCTTGTTCAGTGTCTTTCTTCATGTGAGCAGCTAATGTAGCATGGGTAACAGCCTGCACAGGGTGAGACAGGGCGGTGGAGAAAGACAAGGGAGGAGAGAACTGCTCAATCGAAGGGGGAAGTGAGGTCAAAGCCCTGTTTGTAAAATGGATGGCATGACCAGCTTTATACATCACACCACAGAATAAATGTCTTGAACTTTAAATGATGTGTGTGTGTGTGTGTGTTATATCATTATGTGTTCACCTCATAAGTATGTTGGCGGGTGTGGGTGCATGTGTGAGTGTGTGTGCCATATTTCCTTATCTCTGGCCAACATGCCTTCTACTAACAAGCAGCGTCTCCACCTCAACTCAGCCAACTCAGGGGGTGAGCAGGGTTAACAGCAACAGGATCAGCAAAGAGAAAGACAGAGAGAGAAAGAGAGAGAGAGAGAGAGAGAGAGAGATAGAGAGAGAGAGAGAGAGAGAGAGAGAGAGAGAGAGAGAAAGAGAGAGAGAGCGAGAGAGAGGGGCCCTAGAGACTGACAACTACTGACAGCTGAGCTTCCTCTCTCAGTGGGGCGTTCAAGACGTCAAATTGACACACAAACACACATGCACACACACACACACACACACACAAACACACACACACAGATCGATCCATTTCAGCCGAGAGGTCATTAGAAGGAATTATACCCATTCTCTTACTCATGTGGAGTTTGACATTGACTCTGTTGGACTGTGCTGTGTGGTCTCTGTCGATGTTCCGCGTGTGAGAGTCTGTATGTGTGCGATGCTCTGCAGGTTTTCTGTTCTTGTCTTTGCAGCACGATATCGGCTCAGACAGCTCCAGTACAATGAAACCCCTTGGTGTAGTGTATGTGTGTGTGTTTGTGGGTCTGTGTGTCACAGACAGTGCACCACAGGGAACAGTAAGCAACAGGTGTAAAAGAGGATGTTAAAACACTCAGAGAACCTACCCCCCCCCCCCCCCCCCCCGCCTGACTTCTGAACCTTCGCTGTCACCGCTGCTATACGAGGACAGCTGTGAGAGTGACCTCTTGTTTGCTCCACGGAGCGTAGCAAACATTTTACGTCTGTCCGTGCACAACGACCTGCTTCTGCGTTTCCCCCCCGAAACACATGTGCGGTGTGTGTTAACCAGCATACGACATGTAGATTACTCAGGCTGTTATTTAATGAAGGCTGGGCTTATGAGAGCAGCTGCCAATGTCACACAGCACAACAGGCCATCACTGATAAGTGCTCTTCAGACAGACAGCAACAGTGCGTAGGACGTGGGATCACATTAGGCACCTACACTGATGACGCAGCTGTTTGGATATATTTATTCTCTTGAGGGAGAGGGCCTGAGTTGAGGGGTCGCCTTCATGTTGCTGACCGGAGCCTGATTGTGTTCAACTGTGTTACCTTCTGAACAGTATCTCAGGTATAGTAAATAGCGTTATTAGGAAAGTTGTCGTGACCCAATGAAAACCCAGCATTTCACCTCTCCTCCTCTCTTACATACATACAGCAGCTAGAATGGCCCTCTGTAGACTGACACCTCCCCAAAGGCCCAACACCCCCCCTAAATCAATCCAGCTCCACCAAATTGCACAAACTTAAAAATATCAGCTCCCTAAATGTGAGAGTTTTTCATCAAGGTCCATTTATTCTTCCCCGGGTAATCAGTGAAACTGTAAAAAGAAAAGCTTTATCTCACAATGTTTAGGTTTAATGGGTTCTTTCCTGCCCCATGCCGCATCCTTCCACCAAGTTCCATGGAAATCTGTCCAGTAGTTCTTGTGTAATGCTGCTAACATGATGAAGATGGTGATGGAAACATAATCTCCTTAGTGTAAATATGAAGCTCCAGCCACCAGCTGGTTATCTTAGATTAGCACAAAGACTTGAAGCCCGATCACTAAAGCTAATTAAAGGATGTTATATCAATTTAGTTTCTAATAACAACACCTGAGTTTTAAAATCTGACATGTTGTCGTTCTACACATGGTTATGTGCTGGACTATTCTGCGGCCCGGAGCTGTGACCTCATGTAGTCTTGTCATCAAAGTGTGGTTGCCAGGCAACTGTACCAGGCCAGGAAATAGTCCACCACACATACGCTGCATTCGTGTCATAAAAGCAGAACAGGAAGAACTGGAAAAAACTCTCTTACCTTTTTCACACGTTATTCCCAGAGGGTTACTGGTTGGGGTGCAGAGGCTCCTGGTCTTTCTGTGTGGAGTTTGTATGTTCTCCCTGTGACTGCTCTTGGTTTGTTGACAAATAATCAAATGGACAAATACACAGACTCTAAATGCACCTTAGTTCTCTGACCAGGCCAGAAAGCAATGTCCTACATGACTGCAGATTACCCTAGCCCCACTCATTATGGGCTGAATATGAAACAAACAAGGATAAAACTTAAAAAAGGTGTTAAAAATAACTTACTATTTATACAATTTGTTTTGGTTAACAATAAGCTGTTTCAGGTCTTAGTGCTTAACTACGCTAACAACTGTCATCTGTCGTTTCATTTTGGTCCTATAGATATGAGAGCGGCATCACTCATCTGACTTCTTTCTTCAAATCCAACTCTTGGCAAATAAATAAGCAGGTTTCACCAGACAAAAACCAAATGATTATAAGTGAGAAATACATTTGGAGAAGCCAGACTGAGTGAGATCCAAAAATGGGCATTTTCCGGACAGAGGACAGAGATTGTGTTGATATAAATTCAAGTGTACAATCCACCCTATGAGATATTTCTGTCCATAAAGTGTCTTTGATCCTAATCTCCTGCACCGCCTTGAACTCTCAGGCCCGGGAACCTTCCTCCCTCCATCACTATGTTCTCCCATCATGTCTTTGTGGAGGTTTCCTCAAACCATCTCCATTTTTAGTATGTTCCACCAGATTTGATTTCCCCCCTTGTGTAAAAAAAACCTCTCTAAGCTCCCCGTCCTCTCTCTCTCTCTCTCTCTCTCTCTCTCTCTCTCTCTCTCTCTCTCTCTCTCTCTCTCTCTCTCTCTCTCTCATAAAAGAAAGTAGCCCTGTGTGTTTGTGTATGTGTCCATGCACCAACAGTTCTGTTCCTGATCCTGGAGGGAGTGATCAGTGCTCAGTGCAGCACGGAGGCTGCAGTCCACCCGGATTTACCAGCAGCTCTTTATAAGGACAAGGGAAAAAAGGCTCTGCTGCCTCTATATTTAGACAGACTTTATTGGGCCTCTTGTCTTCCTTCTTCTCCACTCCCCTCCTCTTGTGTTGCTGCCGTTAGAAATCTCACCAGAGCCTTTTGGACGGCTGGCCCCCCCTCTGCATCGCAGCGCGGGGAGAGCGAGTCTGATAATGATCTGGGTGATAATAACAGAGCAGACCAAACGAGAGAGAGATGGGGAGAGGATGGAGGGAGGATGATGAGAGAAGTGGTGGGTGGTGAGAGAAGTGTTTTTCATCGTGTCTCCTCTGCTCCTCGCAGACTGTTTTCCACAGGGTCGGGCCGGTGATGTTCTCGCTCATTCCCCCGCCGTCCTCCAGTGGAGAGGAAGTCCCAAGAAAGGAGCAGGTTATGCATCCAGCCACACAAGGAGGAGACTGGTGACCTTTCCAATGTCCCAAAACCACCAGATGGGTCATTTCCAATTCCTCCTGCTTCCATTTACCCACTGGCTTGTGGCTGAGGTGGCTGACTTTGTGAATCTATGTAGAAATATGCCCATACATAGGCCTCTTATAGGTCTCCTCTACATAACTCTGCTATCTGACCTTATCTCCCCAGCAAAGCACATTTCTCAATAGCTTTGACCTCTGCTTTCCAAATTTACAGCCGGTGACAAACAGCGCTCCAACATGGAGCTCTCGTTTTCACCTCTCTCTGTGTCTTTAATTTCTACTTCAAATTTCTCTCTACTTCCTGTAGCTGGTTTCTGGCATACATCGCACTGAAACATTGCAAATATGCAAAGTTTTGAGTTTGAAACATGTTCAGGAAACAATATTTACATTCATCTTCAGTTGAGCATGTTTGATAAAAGGGAGAGGCTGCTATAATGTTTGAGCATTATTTTATGGTGAAGGGTTGTTAGGGTTCACGGGGACTCAAGCCTGTAGTGTGTGTCTGTGTTTAAACACACACTAGGGGAAAAAGATACATATTCATAAAACCCTAAGTAAACATGTGCTGACAATGTGCTTCGGTACAGTTGTACCTTGAGCTAAATACTAAAATCAGCCTCCTAACATGCTCACACTGATGTTATAATGTATTGTAATGTAAAAGGTATTATGTTTAGAGTGTTGACTACCTCTGTGTAGGAGTGAATGAGTTAAGTTTTGCATTGATTTGTCCACAAACAAAATAAGGGACAAGATGAAAGATTTATCTGATGATGGAGGAAAAGTACATTCATTTAAATAGATTGTTTGGGAACCACAAATATCTGTATAAAAGCATATATACAAGTAAAATTTAGAGGTACCTCACTTAAAATCAATACACGTATCGAGGTCCGGACATTTTCCTCAAATTTGTCAGCCAGCCCCTGAGTACAATGTGAGGGAAATGTTTGAGTCAGCGCATGTGAGAGTATAGCAGGGAAATGTCGAGAAAATTTCAAGTTAATTGGGTTTCTAACACGCAAATGACGCAAAACAGAAATTGTTTTCGAAAAAAAGGAGCCATACACATACGGTGGTGAAGATGTCCACCTGGAAAGACAACAATATTGTAGCTTTTGGTGATAAGGACCGATGCCGGTGTTGATTTGCTGAAAACACCTCACATATTTTCTGGAGTAGAAATGATACGTCCTGCCCTGCCTCCTGCAACCTCTCTTTTAGATTTATTTCAAATCTCAAACTGATAATACAGCTTTCAGATACATGTGGTGATGCTCTTAGTGGTATCCTTTGTAATGTAGTGAAGAAGCAGTATATAAAGTATGTGCTTTTACCACCACACATTGTTCAACCTGATGGAGGCACCAGTGGACATGTAAGAGGATCACTCATGTCATTGGGGTTCATCTTCTGGGCACCATGAACTCATGTCCCGAGTTTGACATGAATTCCTCCAGCAGTTGTTGAGATATTTCAGTAGAACCCATCATTGTCAACCTGCTGATGTTGCAAACGGGGCCAGGAGATAACCAAAGTCTGTTGGTGTCATTTTCTGGGGAGCGTGAACATGTGCATCTCATTTCATGGTAATCCATCCAATAGAAGTAGAGATATTTCCATCTAAGTGGTTGCCACATGTATGGTTAATAATGCCCATACAATGAACAGGCGAGTCCTGTCTTCCTGGGCGTGTTGCCTCTAATACCGTCAAGTGAAACGCTTGTCTGTGGCTGACTGTGCTTATCTTGTACAGAATACCCTGGACTCACGGCAGGGCTGGAAAGGAGAATCCAAAAATCTCTATAGTTACTTCACGATGAGAATAACAGGTGAGGTTGAAGGAGGCAAAAACGATTTGATTTGCATATGAGCTGCCAGATTCAGGAGTCACACAAGAAGAGCATCAACTGCCATGCAAATGAGAAACAAATGAGATTCAAAACTGGGCTGAGGTAAAGGAGTGGTCAGAGAGGGTAGAGCACAGGAGGGGTTTTGTCTATGCAGCACAAATGGTAACATCAGCTATCCTGCCATTCGTCCATACAGCCGTTTGTACTTCTGACTCCAGGCTGAAAGGTCTGTCAAGTTTTCTCCACAACAGCAACAGCAGCTCGCTGTGGAAGGACAAACCATGACATCAGAATAGTAGAAGCAGCCATGAAGACAATAGTTCTCTGTGCAGGAGAAGAGCCGAGGCGTGGCCTGGCCGTACAGAGGCTCCTGTCAGTGGAGCAGCGGGCCTCAGCAGCTGTCTCAACCTCTGTCTGTAGCTCTGTCACATACACTCGTTCAATCCATCATGAAAGCTGACATGGCATTAGAACAAAGGATCAACAGATTTATGTTAAAATCCCTTTACCCCTATGTATCACTCCTCTCAATCTCCCAGTGTGTTTGTGTGTCTCTGTGTGTGTGTGTGTGTGTGTGTGTGTGTGTGTGTGTGTGTGTGTGTGTGTGTGTGTGTTTGTGTCTGTGTGAAAGAGCTTCTCTCTGTTCATGCTCAGTACCAGCTTAGGAACGCAGGGACGGAGGTGGAGTAGGAGGGAAGCCCCAGAGAAAGAAACATAGTTCGAACAAACTGGCAAAACAAAGACCCAATGGACAAAGTGGCCCCCACTGACAGGAGGTCTGGGGTGATAGTAGCATAGATAAATATGTGTGTGTGTGTGTGTGTGTGTGTGTGTGAGTGTGCATATGTAAACACATAACACAAAACATGCAGCCTGCCCATATGATATCGCTCCATTTACTCTGTATTTATTTGTCTTCTCACATTTGCCTGAGGAGATAGAAAAAGGCTTTCTAGACATGTAGCCGCTGTGCGTCTTGTGCCAGATAATCTAAGCCCCTCCGGTGGCGAGCCTTCGTCTTCAAACAGCCGTAAAGGTTTACAGGCCGTGACAGAGAGGAGCGAAGAAGCTCACCACGCAGCTGAATTTCACACGGGGAGAGGAGAGGGCTGTACGTGATGGAGTGGAGCCGCTGGAGCCTCACAGACACACAGTCCCTCAGGGACGCACCACCTGGGTTGTCAAAAGGAGTCTGGCCGAGGCCTTCAAAAAAGAAAACAGCTCAATACGGGATATACAAACAGCGGTTGAGCATCATTGAGCGTGTATGAGCAGCGTGTATCAACACAAAACCCACCTGCCCTTCAGTGGAAGTCTAATGACAACAAATGCAACAAAGGCCCTGTGTGGTACGCCCAGCCTCGAGGGGCCGCCACAGCCGTCTATTCAGCCTGCATTCACCTGTGAGACGGATTCACTGGGTTATTAAAAGCTCTCATACACATGGGTTGATGGCATTATGAATTTGCATTGAGGACGCTGGCTTGAAGGGGGGGTGGGGGGGGGGGGGGGGGGGGGGTTACATGATGATGGGGCCATTGTTGTCTGTCTCTATGGAGGCTCTTTTTTAAAAATGTTTAATCAGTCGACCATTATTCTGAAAACATGGTTGTTTTATATGCATGTATTATATTGAACTGTCTTGTCATTACAGGGTATACTGTGTACACACACACAGATTCAACACACAGATAAAGGGAAAAGGGATTTTCTGTTTATATTCTTCCTTTTGTTGAATTGTTGAATCGCTTGCAAAATTACAAAAGTGATTTGCAAAAATGCAAAATCTACAATAAGCCGATCTTTATGTGTGTTATGTGTAAACTCTATTTGTATAGCCCATATTTACAAATCACAGTTGTATTGTCTCACAGGGCTTAACAATCTCTACAAAGTCAATGTCAATTTTATTTATATAGCACATTTGAAAACAACTTGGTTGACCAGAGGGCTTCACAGGTGTAATAGTACGACAAAAGGACATGTGACAGCCTCTTTTCTTAACCCTTGACTATAGAGTGAAGAAGAATTACAGAAACAGCGCTTTTAACAGAGGTGAAAAAAAGTCACCTCTGTTAAGAGAGTCACAAGTGAGAGAGTCCTCTCCCAGGACCGACCGAAGTGCAACAGATGGTGTTTGTAATAGAGCACGGCAACAAAATAACAATAATTACAACATTGATGGAAAATGATAAGTGTCTTGCATTAATGGAGCGGTGTATCAATGTTTAAAGTAATTATGCAAAAGTAACCGTCTGAGAGAGGTGAAGGGAGCAGCAATGATAATTGTATTAATGGTATTTCCAGTGGGCAGGACTATTGTATATCTAAGCAATTTGTAGTTGTAGTGTGTAATCATAATCCACGATCACAACCACACAATGTGTATCCTCTGCAACATTAATGCACAAGGTCTCTGGATGAGGTTAGGTCAGTGATATGTATTGATGAGACATTGATGTGATGAAGAGGAAGAGGAGGAAAGAGAAGCTCCATGTGTCACGTGTCCCCGAAAACCTAGGCCCATAGCAGAAGAACACTATCATGTAGCATTTCTATATGCAACTCTTTATCACACACCATTCATACACTGTCTGTACTTTAGTTCGGTATCTTCCCCAAAGACAGGGATCGAGCCACCGACGTTCTGGTCAGTGGACGACCCGCTCTGACTCCTGAGCCACAGCCACCTCAGGCTGCGCATGGACCAGTACTGTGATGTTTTTTCCCCAGAGGGCTGCACAACCTTTGTAAAACTGATGTAAAATATCAGTACATGACCATAACAAGACTGAAGTCTCTAGAATGGATTTACAACTGTTTCTACTGGTAGGAAATCAAATTATAAAATAATTGTAATGTGTTATAATAAAAGTGATGTGTCTGATTGTTGCGTTGTTGGTCTGTGGATATCTGTGCTGGTGTCACTGGGCAGGATGAACTGGTTGACCCCCACACACAGCTGCACGGTGTGAGACACACAGTCTCCGGCTTTATCCTGGGATCAAGATCAGTGAGGATATGTTCAAGACTGGACACACACCAAACACACTCAGGCGCTCTGGGGAGGTAGCACCACTCAAACGCAAGCTCTTTGCTGTGTCAATGTTGAAGGGTCCGAGCAGTCAGAAGACTATGACTGCCACCTAGTGGTACATCTGCAAAGTGCAAAGCTTTCCAGACCTCACTTCTGGAGCTTATGCTATTGGGGGGGGGGGGGGGGGGGGGCTTTTTATTGTTTTATTTTGGGAATTTGACAAGAAATAAGACAAAGATTATGGAGAAAAACATCTGTGAGTGTGTGCAATTTGGTGTATGTTGATTGGATGTAAGGGAATGTTGGGCCCTGTGGGAGTGATGTGTTCTACAGAGTACCATTCTATGTTCTATCATACTCTGTTTTCTCAGAAAGGGAAAATGATCCAAAATGAAAACAAACTTTTCCATCCCTCTGAGAATATTGACTAATTTCTTAGCGTTATTTTGCATCTTCACACATTATATGCTGCAACGTTTAAGTTAATAACACTTCACATAAATAAGTGTCAAGTTATGAATACATGATGCAGTTGCTCACTAATTGACCCAATGGTCCCATCTGTTTGTTGCAGTGATGTATCCATAATACTAACTCTGTATTAGCTAACAAATAAACTCAATTTGTACATTATTTACATGTTCTGTAAATTTTCATTATCACTATGACTTCACTTTCTTTTATATTCTGTTGTTTTTTTACTCTTCACTTCACTCTTGTCCACCACATTCTGACTTGTCTGTTGAGAGAACAAGGGAATTTACCTGGTGTGGGATCAATAAAGATTACAATTATCTTAATAAATTAACAAATGGTCTACATGCTTGTCGACAGCTAAAGGAAGTTGTGTTCCTGGTTATGGACAGGCTATTATTTATAGTACATGTTTTCAATGTAGATAATCTAGGCAGTGCAGCAGAGTAATTAAAGCATTGATGCATTTTATTGCAACTTTCTTTTATCATGAGTGTGTTATATTTTTTTCTCACATATATGTTCCATCAGAATGTGTTAAAATATGACCAATGGTGTGATGCGAGTGTGTTCCACTGCCACATGGTTCTGAGTTATATGGACAAGTAAATTAAAGAGATTAAAAACGTTCTGCACACACTCTCCGGTCACCCTCCTGTCAGTGTTAAACTTCCGTGAAGATTGGGTGAAAGGCAAACCTGTTCAGTAAAGTGCTTTCTGTGTTCATATAGAAATAAAAGAGGTAAATAAATACCTACCATTTATCAAGGCTATTCAGTGGGGTCACGCTACCTCTGGGAAACTATTCCCAAACAGTGATGTATGCCTGTATTGTTCAAGTCTCCTGAAACGACCGGTTGTCGAAAAATCTGTAATTGATTTGGTAAGAAAACATGATTGTTGCCCAGGGGATAGAAAATCTATAAATGTTGAGGATAACATATTTTCACTCCAGCCAATTTAAAACAGGTAAACATTATTGTTACTATTTTTAAGTGACATGAGCGTCGGTTTCTGATGCTGGTAACCAGTTGCCAAGGTTACTCTTCATCAGGACTTACAACACTGCAGCACTCACCTTATGCATGATGCACCCGCTCTGATTCCTTTGTTTCACACATACAAAAATGGTCTATAAGTGTGATTTATTCAAATATCCATGTGTATTTTTTATAACATTACAATAGTTAACAAAATAAAAGGCAACATAAAAAAATTCACTGACAAAAGAGAAAAATAATCAACAAAAGGAGAAGAAAAGTCTGTTGTTTACAAAGTGTTAATGATCATTTTAGTTTTTCTGTTGTACACGACATAAAAATACTGCTGCAGATGTTTCTACTCAAAAGATGTTCACCTGCAGTAAACTGTATCATTATCGTAGATACAGATGTTCACTGACCATGTTACAGCTGTCTGATCTGTTTCGGGAAAAAATGCTTCCAACAAAAACCAAACACAAGCTTCTTCTTCTTCTTCTATCCATCCAGTAGCTTGAGGATACTTTCCCTCTCCTTCAGTGCCTTCCAGGCCTGGTCCTTCTCCTTCTTGGTTGGAGTGCGTTTCTTCTGCCTGGCTGCCATGATTCGCCGAAACCCTTCCATCACCTCATTGTCAGACACTCTGACTCTCTGCCTCAGCTCCTGCTTGCGCATCTCCTCTTTGGCCAACCTGTGAGACATCATTACATCAGTCGTTCATGCCAGCTGCTGATTACATATAAGACCTAATTGTATACTATTCACTTCAGGGTAAATGTCTTGGTTAGAGGCCTGTGTCCTTACCGAAGCAGCTCCTGCTTGCGAGCTCTGTTGTGAGCACTCAGGGCTTTGAGCTCTGCTTGTCTCTTCTGCAGTTCTGCCAGGACCTCGTCCTCCGAGTCTCCTCCAGGTCCAGGTCGCTCCTCAGAATCCAGCAGGCCCTGGGCTACCAGCTCCTCTTTGATCCGCATCTCCAGCGAACGTGTGTGAGGAACACTGCCGCGAGAGAAAGACCATAGGTCTGTGATTAGTGGCATGAAAAAGTTCAAGGAAGGTAACTATCTTGGCAATAGTGTAGCAAAATATAACTTTTGTGTGTGGGTAATTGTCCATCTGTATCTCAAACCATTTATGTGTAATCATATTCTTAAATGTGTTTTTCAGAATCCATATTGAGATGTACACGTGTAGACAAATCTGTAAATGCGTTAATAGATCATAGTGAGAGAAAAGGCTTTGCACCGAGAGCTGGAAATGCAGCTAATGAGTTCTCAGTTACAACTCAGATGTGACTCATGCATGTGGCGAATTGTCCGTATCCAAAATGTTTTGTTTACCCTGAGCTGAGGTTTGGCCAGCGAAGCGCCCCTTTTTCATCACTTCACATACGTTTGCAGAGGATTTACATGTTTAGATTTGTGATTATGTTCACAAGGTCTAAACCCACATTTACAGATGCCTGAATGCATTTGAAAATCTCAGTATTCATTTGCAAATTCTTTTACAAATCTGATTAGACACATCGATTGATATAGTAACACAACTCTCTACACAGAAACAAATTATATTGCTACAGCAGTCTTATATACTGTGTTAAATATCCCACTTCAGACACTGAGGTCTTAGTGGGGAAAAGGGTGCTAATGACGCAGATGGTGCTGCTGTGTAGAACCGGTGTTGGTGCTTCTTCCGTTTCATTCGCTCACATACTGCAGCACAAATACCTAAAAGCTTTCCCTTGGCTTCGAGGAGACGTTCCAGCACCATCGTTGGCATCCCTGCCTGTAATGTCCGGTATAGGAGAATCCTCCATGGGGGATATAATGTTCTCCTGAAAGAGAAACAATATCAACAATCATGGTCAAAGGTCAGTGTTAATGTTTTAGTCATTTATTCTTTGAAAAGCCACTATGCATTAATGAAAGTTTGTTCAGTTTATAAACTGAATGACAAAATAAAGGGTCTGACCTCAACAAGGGCCTGGAGCAGACGCTGAGTGAGAGGACCGAAGGGACAGCCGTCCTCTGGAGATTCATTTTGGGACTCCGACTTTTTCAGCATTGAGTCCACATCTACAGGAGTAAATAGGACAGAGTGTTGAGGTAGACACGTGCATGTGTGACAGATACCTCGTGGCGTAGGTCATATTAAGACTCAGGCTTCGGTCTCCCCTCACCTTTAGCATCCAGTTCAGACAACGGTCCTCCCATCAGGCTCTTCTTCTTGTCATTGGCTCGTGCTCCCTCCCTCTGCTCCTCTAACAGATCCTCTTGTGCCCACCGCTGAGAGTAGTGTTTCCCCAGTGCTGGAATCTACAGTGATCACAGGCAACATCAAAGTTCAACCTCCATTTAACATAAAAAGAACACACAGAGTTTTGGCCATGCCCGGAGTGGAGGTCATACTTTGAAGTACTCAGCCTCATCCTCAGGGGGCTTCAGAAGCTCTTCTATCAACCGTATCTCTTCATTTGTGATATCAGCGCAATATGGCTCCACCGACGCCCAGAACCTGAAAACAAAGACACGTTTTTAAAAAATGGAATACAAAAAAGGCATATCAGAAATAAACATTTCCCTTTTAAAAACTTAGTGCAAGAGTCCTATGTTCTCATATGTTGTATCACATTATGATACGACTTGAGGAACAAAGAAACGTTGCAGTAACGGCAAATATTACAACAACACCAACCTGTTGGGAGCATCGTTTTTAGGAGTGCGGGGAACATCTTGTGGATCATCTGTGAATTCATACTCTTGGACTTTAGGCTGCAGGTTTTTGGATTTGGGTCTGCCGGGACCGGGACCTGGTCCGTGACTGCCTTTGCCATCCAACTTCTGTTTCTTTGGTTTGTGTCGAGACGTGGCAGCGGGGTCAGGGTCTTTCCCCAGCTTCAGGAAACGCTTGTCTCCCTTCTTGTCCTGCCAGTCTGTGAGGATCTGAGGCATGGCACAGGGTTTAACTCAGGGTGGATGGATGAAGACGATGGAGTGGCACTGATGGGGGCCAAACTGAAATCTGGGGCCCCCACATCTTCTCCTCTCTTACCTGTCTCTGCTCCTCCAGAGCGCGGAGGCGGCGGCTGGCGGAGGACAGGAGCGTCTCCAGCTCCAGCTGAAGGGTGTCCAGCTCCTCGATGCCGATCCCATCGTCCTCTGACCGGCCCAGCACGGCGGTGTAGCGGGGGCACACCTTGACGTGCTCGACGGGCTTGAAGTCGTAGTATTTGAGTGGGGGGCAGTCCTTCAGCTCACTCATGATGCTGCGAGACCTGCCACTACCTGGAGGAACTGACAGAGGACAGTGTGGTTAACGACACAGCTGCTGCTTCTTCTTCTCTGTTTGCCTCCATCTCTCCATCACATACACACAACCAAACCACGCGCGCGCACGCACCCCAATACACGTTCACGGAGGGCTGCTTCAGGGGACGAGCTCGCGGGGCCCAAACGCCGTGATTGACAGTTACATGTTAATATCCGCCGCTGTTGTTTCACATTTACACATATTACCATTCAACACGAAGCAGTTCTCACAGTACAGGAGCTGAACAGTACACACTTTAGCTGCATTTTTAAATCTTGGTGTTTAAGCGCAACAACATATACCGTCAGTGAATGGCGTCCATGATGGGAAAAGCCATTGTGGTTAGACAGGGGTGTGGAATAAAGTCAAATAGAGATTCTAGCGTATTTTCAACACATAGTAAATTATAATAACAATATTTTAATACTTAAATGTAACAAACGATTCACGGGGATGTCTAGTCTTGTAACCTGCAAAAACAAATGTTCGAGTTATGCTTAAATAAATCTAAAAATAAAGTGGTATCGTCGGAACAAACCATGTTGCGTCAAGGTGCAACAGGATAATGTATCAGCTCTAAACCAGTGATTCAGTGAGTAAATTGTATTTTGTTATGGTAAAATTCTGAATCAACGTATTTTTTCCGAAAACAAGCTACAAACAGTCCAAACAATTGGTAGAACAATGGTGCTTTAACGACGTGTCTCCTGTCCACAGAACAGAATGGACGCATCGCAGGGTAGGCTCGTTTTAAATCAAGCATAACCCACCCGAGCGGGGAATCCAGCGCACAGACCAGTATTTATGGTGCTTGGATAAACCCGCCTCCCTGAACGGATGATCACGTAAAAACGAGCGCACCGTGTCTTTACTCGACGATGTTGGGTTTACGGAAGAGGAGTCCCAGGCGTGGCTGAGGAACTTCCGTCTTTGACAGCAGAAAAATGGTAAAGCTCCCGCACTCATTCTTATATATTATTATTATTCCGACTTTTCTATGTTGCTCCAGTCCAGCTGAGCCCAGCCAGCTGGCTCCGTGTCTCGTGAGGACGAGGTTAGCTGCAGTGAAATGAGAGGACGGGCATCGTTGACTCGCAGAGATTGAAATGATTGAGATGTTCTGTATTTCCTCTCGGCTCGTTCTCTACTCGCTGCTATGACTGCTACTGTTTCTGAACTCTGTCCACGGACGAGGAGGAGGCTGTGTTGGTATCTGTGGTTCATACGGAGTGATAGTGAAGCCTCATGTAAATCAATTGGATGAGCTGCAGTCTCGGTCACTGTGGTTCATGCGAGTAATGGTTTAAGACTCAGTAGATGTATCGTGTGTATGTATGTAACCCGCCTCAGTTTGTACATTATTTGTGAAGGGTTCGATAAAAAGAATGACACCAAAAAAGGAAGTGTCGTAGTGTTAGTGGGTTAGAGCAGAGCTGTAGTGACTGCATCTCTGCACACATCCCACTGACCTGATACCAGTCTGACCAGCCCCCCCCCCCCCCAACCCCACTACAGTGGGAGCTGTACTCTGCATGTACCCTGATCTAAACAACCAATAGCCTCATCTCTGCCTTGTGATCAGACATTCACCTTGTCCCCCTTCTCCTCAGACAGCGACTCTGCGCCCCTACTTGAACGCTGTGAGGGCCACCCTGCAGGCGGCCCTCTGCCTGGAGAACTTCTCCTCGCAGGTGGTGGAGCGTCACAACAAGCCAGAGGTGGAGGTCAGGTATGTTTAAAAACAAGCGTGTGGTTTGGAGAACGAGCAGCCTCTCAGCCTGTTCCCCATCTCTGCTCGGCTTCATCTTGTTTATCGTGCCTTCCAGCTGTTTGCTGATCATCTGCCGCTGTCACACAAGCGCAGACTTGTGCAAACTTGCATAGGAAAATGTAGGAGGGAAAAAAAGACATGGGAAAGGAAGTAAAATGAGCTGATGGGGACTTGCTGCAGCCTGTTCGCAGGTGTTCCGATACAAAGAGTAGATTTGGAGGTTTTCTGTGAGACACTATAAATGCAAAGGTTCTATGTAGAGCCATGCAGGTGTTATCTGCAAAAAAAAACATGGGTTAAAATATCTGTGAAGATTCTCAGTCATCCTGATCATTGTATCTTCAGGAGTTGTGCACTAGACTTGCTTGTGTTTCACCTCTCATCCAAAAGGCTTTTTCAGTTCTGAGTTGGTCCTGGATCTTCTGCAGGATTCTTCCAGCTCAGTGGCCTTTCACTGTTTAGAACATACCTTCAGAACTTTTGGATAAGATGTGAAATGGCTTAAAGAAACACAAGCAAGTCAACTGGCCTTTGTAAACCTGTGTAACTCTGAAAGCACTAGTTAAAACTGGAATGCCTGTTTTTATTTCTAATGAAGCTATTTACATGTGGTTACAGGAGCAGTAAGGAGCTGTTACTCCAGCCTGTGGTGATCAGCCGCAATGACAAGGAGAAGGTTCTCATTGAGGGATCCATCAACTCGGTCAGAGTCAGCATTGCTGTCAAACAGGTGATTCATCCAGCAGGATTTTAGTTGCTTTCTATTTTTATGTCACATTTACAAAGTTTCTTTCAAAGTATATGCACTAAAAACAACTTCTGTGGTCATCGACTGTAGGCTGATGAGATTGAGAAGATCCTTTGCCACAAGTTCATGCGCTTCATGATGATGAGAGCCGAGAACTTCTTCATCCTGAGGAGGAAACCAGTAGAGGTAAGAGACAGAGGGGGAGGAGTAATAAGCATTATATAATTGGATTTAAAGTGAGTGACAGAAGAGGAATCAATGTAATGTAAACGGGAAGAGTAAAAATAAATGAGGAACTATGTCAACTATTTTTTTTAATAGCTTACCTCAAAATGACTCTTAAAGGCATAATTCACTGAAACATAAAAATGCAGTCATTACTCTTCTCACCATATGCAGATCGAGGGGTGGGGGAGTTGTTTGAGTCCACAAAACTCTTTAGAAGCCTGAGGGGTAAAAAAGCGTTGCAGCCAAATCCGATCCAGTTGAAGTAAATGGGGACAGATTCTTCAAATGTTAAAGAAAAGGCCTCCATGCTGCTCCTGTGGTGTCACCAAGTATCTGTAAGCCCTGGGATTCAAATTCGACTTTGAAATGGCGTCATATACACCAAGTGTTTAGCCTTAATGTCCTCTGGTATTCTCCTATGGAGCCATGTGGGTTCGCTAGTGTATCACAGTGTTTACCATTTACTTATATTGCATTGGATTTGGCTGCATTGCTGTTAACCCCTGAAACTGTTCTGTGGTCTCAAACCCTTCACCCACCCAAAGTGGTGAGAACATAATGAGTGAATTTTCATTTTTGGCTGAACTATCCCTTTTTAAGGCAAAGATATCCAGCTTACAAATATAAAAAACTAGAATTATAATTATATCGGACTTTAATGAATTTAATTACTCCAGTGATGTTTTCATAAAATGTCTGACTGCTGACTCACTTCTTTCTCGTGTCCTTTGCTTCACTGTGACTTTAGGGATATGATATTAGCTTCTTGATCACCAACTTCCACACGGAGCAGATGTACAAACACAAGCTGGTGGACTATGTCATCCACTTCATGGAGGAGATCGACAAGGAGATAAGCGAGATGAAACTCTCCGTGAACGCCAGGGCCCGTATCGTTGCTGAGGAATTCCTCAAGAACGTAAGAAACGTATTCTCCACTCTGACGGCTCAGGGTTTCTTTATTGAATACAAATGAAATTGATTTCGAAACAGAAATGCTGACAGGAAATAATTAGATGGTGTTTTTCTCCACAGTTCTGATGACAATATCTGTCTGTGGTCCCACACAAACTGGGAAACGCTCCAAGGGCCACTCAGCATAAAAGAGGAGAACTAAAGGAGTCGACAGCCAATCAGCGAGGAGAAGATAGGAACGTGACCAATCTGGAGATAACACCCTGTTGCACCCGTCTGGAGCATTTCCCTGTACTCATGAATATCAATGACTGTATATAATGAAATGATTACCGGTTTCATTTTCAGCCACTTAGAACAAATCCCCAAACAAAGGCGGGTCCTTAAAGTATTAATCAGGATGATATTCATGAATACAGGAGCGCGGAGGACGTGCTGCTGCAAATAAATAGACCAGGTTTTTGTATTTTATCCGTGCGAGTCTGTGTGTTCTGTCACTGTTGTTACAAATAAAATCTCCAGATTTCTCTGTTCAGGAAAGTAGTCTTTGTGGTTTTTCAATCTGTTAAAAACCAACCAAAACCTCTGTATGAAAATAATCAAATAAAAAAAGTCTGTTGTTTTATACCTTTTCTGTTTCTTATTGAAACACTGTCAGGCATTCTTGGTGAGTGTGTCTGTGCTGCACTTGTACCTATACATGGATTTGTTCGGCTGCTGGCGACTTTCGTCAGCACTTTGCTTCGTCTCACCTCAACCACTCATGTTGTTTCAGCTGCAGAAGGGGAAGTAGACGCTCCCAGCTGCAGACAGAAGCTGTGTGAACTGTTTCTGTCATATTTGCTCACATTTAAAACTTGAATTCATTTTCCAACTGTTGATTAGTCTCAGAGAAGTAAGCGACATTTTCAAACGACCTAATTCTCTGCAAAATGCCTTGGTTTCTTCAAGGGTATTATAGCTAAGCACTCAAGTTTTCCACATTGTTAGACACAAACCTGCTTCTCAAAGCTCGGACTAAACTTCGTTAACCAACTGCATTGAAGTAATATTGGTTGAAATAATTATTGAAACTAAAAAAACAAGTTGAAGCCATGGCCAAGTTATTTCCTCTAACTAGAAATCACATCAACTGAAGTAAATGTGAGACCGAGGCAGTGACAGGTTGGTGTATAAAAATAACACTTCTTTATTATCAACAGCTTTGAGCTCATGTTACAGTTTTGCATTTCCCATACTTTGTGTGTTGAGATGCAAAAGAGGCTTGTTTTACTATCACTGAAGGTGTGGACTGCAAAATCATTTACATATAACTTCTGCCTCACGTGAGATCATATATTTGCTGTAGACCACACAGCTAAAGATCAAGATATATACATAGTGCCCCTTCATTTTAAATTTAAATTGAATGTTTACCCCGTAGCATATAATGATCCAGTCCATCCAATTCAAAAACAGTGAGCAGGCTCATCCTCATACCCATCATCACTGTAGACACCTTCACGTGAAACAATGATGACACAAGACAGCAACACGGCAAACATGTAGCAGGAAGTAACAAGGTCACTCAATTAAACCACGTGGTTGATGTTTAAAAATATATACTGCAGTCGGCTTCATCATCAACTTCAACACAATGATACCACACTGGGTAATGTATCGTAACAAAGTGTTTAAACCCCCCCTCTGTGGAACACAGTGGTTTGGACCAAATGCACTGAGAGCCACAACATGTGGTTTTCAAATATAAACCCTGAGGCCCAAGCTCTCTATCTGCTCCCAGGTTCCTTTAGATATTAAGAGAGACAGGTATTACACAGAAGTGTGTGTGTGGCAGAGGTGCTGGGAGAGGAGGGTGTCCATCACCAGACAGTCACCACTGGGAACAGGTTGTGCAGTTTGGCAAGGTGAACAAAAGAAACACAAAAGACCGCCAGGAGGGGAGAGAGAAAGACCACACGACTTCATGGTCCATTAGCAGCAGCAGCAGGCGGGTGTCCGCGGTGAGGAGGGACGGTCTGCAGGGCGTCCTCGGCCGTTCGATGGACGTTCACATTCTGCAAAGAGGAACGCAGCAGAGTCACATCTCTTTTATTCACACACATGTATCTTAATCAAACATATGCAGTTGAGAAAACAGCTAATCTTTGCGACTCTTATTTAACTCATATACCAAGGTGTGAGGTTGCAATACCTGTGTATGTGCACTGTCACAACCCTGTGGTTTCTGTTCTCCGTGGGAGTTATTGTGTTTGGCTGGTTTCCAGGGACACTTCCTGATAATTAGGACTGACAGTGTTCTTGTGGTTTAGTGTGGATTGTCTAATGATGCTTTGAAAAACCCTCATCGCCTCGTATCTTTCATAATCACTGCCACATGCTGACTACAGAATATGATCCATCATTATAGCAGTAATTCATTATAAAAACACTTAATAATTCAAGAATTTTATTGTGTTTATTTTGCTTAAACAACTTTAAAAGAGGGATTTTATTGACTCATTAGTCCTTATTTTATGGTTTTATTATAATAATCATATCTAATGAAATGATGTAAGCTTTTTTTTTTTTACAAAGTGTCAGTGTACATCTTGTTATCTGGCCAGAAAGAAATATGTGTGTTTGTGTGACAGTGAGTGTCTTGTTCTGGCGGATGAATGGCAGCACTTCTCTGTGTCTCTGCATATGAATGAACGGGGAAATCTCAGCGGACCTGAGTTTCAGCAAGGACACGGTACTAAACATCTCATCTGGGCAGTGAGGATAAGAAGGAAATAACCAGTTCTGTTTGATATCCATGTAGTGAAAGGAAGTGATATCAGCTTAGCAGTCTAGATATATTTAGTTATTATTTTACTTTAGGTGAAGCATAAAACTAAGATCATACCTAAGAGAAAACATCTTTCATGACAAGTTTTCTAAAATGAAGCAGGAGAAGAGTGTGGTTTGGAAATATGATTGATTGAGCGAAGTTTATTAAGACACAGTAAACAGAAGCATCGTCTTCGTTCCGCTCAGTCATATGAACGTACTGCAATAACCTTCATATTGTTGAACAAAAAAACAAAACAATAAAAACAAAGTATTTCTGTATTTCCAGGATCTTCATTAAACAGTGTTAGACGAGAGACAGACTGTGATCGAGGACAGTTCCTAACAAACTAAACAGAGTTGATTTTCAAGTGCAAAATAAAAAGCACAACTCTGTCTGTGTGCAAATCTGTAAAACTTAGACTGGAGTTTTCTGACTCAAACAGAAATAAAGTGATGAGACACTGATAAAAATAAAATGATTTTGTTAAATCAGTTCAACAGGCAGAATCAATGACAAAACAAAATTATACAGTCAAAGCTTCAGGAGAAGGTGCTGGAATTTCATTGCTTCACAGATACAGCATCCGTTTAAAAAAAAAAAAAGAGAAGAAAATCGGCTTTTCATTCATTCTCCAAAAATGGGAGAATGTGCATGACACACGATCCGTGTCGTAGGATTCATTGAT
Source organism: Pleuronectes platessa (assembly GCF_947347685.1). Lineage (NCBI taxonomy): Eukaryota > Metazoa > Chordata > Actinopteri > Pleuronectiformes > Pleuronectidae > Pleuronectes > Pleuronectes platessa. The sequence goes on along the minus strand of NC_070627.1, from coordinate 22,360,695 downwards.
CAATAATTACAAACTGGATTCCAGTCAATTGGCACCATCATCACGTTTTAAAATATAAGTGGAGGGAAAAATACCAACAGAAGAGGGTGGAGGAGAGACTTCTGCATTTGGCAGGTACATTGTGCGTCAAAAGGGCTGAGTGTTCGTAATGAGGGTATCTGAGTGAGAGGTTGGATAAGGGGTCATTGGGGTGAGGGGGGGCTGCCTCATTGATGAGCTGGCACTGTTAGCAAAGCCTCCTCTGACATCCGCGACACCTCTACGTTCTGTTTGTAAAACATAAAAAAACACAGAGGGGGAGGAATCAAAACACATGGGGGACTTCAAATCCACAACACACGCACACAAAGACGAAACGAAAGACATTTAAATTCCAAGTTTTTCTTTTGCATTCAGATATTTGACCTAACATATTAAAAGCCTCACGTTTGTCCAATTGTCTAAAAGTACATATCCTTGTATATATTAACAGATTGCTAAACGTGTGTGCACGGATTGCCTGATGCAACCAGATAAGCTCACATGTGCGTATAGACTCTTTCCGCTCCAGAGATTCACAAATTCATGCTACGTTTAGGTGATGGTGGAAAACCGTGTTTTTCTAAATAGGCAGAGTAGCTCATCATCCCTAAATTAGAACACATACAATATTCATAAATAAGGTACTGCTGGGGTTGCAGGTACGGACAGAGCAGTGAACAGTGAGTCCAGGCATAGAGCAGATGCCTATGCCTGCTAGAGAACGACATGTCAGGACATCCCTGAAGCTCCTCTTCTAAACTGAGTATCTGCAAAACGTGTACGCTTTGAAATATACTTGTTCAATGTCCATCACCTCAAACCCCAAACATAGCTCGTTAATGTGAATACCTTTTCTGTTAGTATTTTTTCTCAAGAACATATTTACTGCCAGAATTCTATATTTGTATTTATGAACTTTGCATTGTATATTTCCCTAAGAACCACCACTGGCTCAGTGTGTGGCTGTTTATCTTTGCTGTTGCTTTCAATCCATGAAACAATTTTCAGGTATATTTCCTTAAAGGGTGTGAGGGTGAACATGTGGAACATTAGAAGCAGAAAAATGTTGATCTGTATTTCACAGATATTCCAGATCAGAAATCTGCCCCAGGCTCATTAGGATTTCAAACAACTAATGGTGAAAACTCAACTGTCAGGTTTAATTGTATCTGAAGCTACGAGACGGACCTGTTTGTGAAGCTTACTTCACCAAATGTGGCTCAGCTGTAATGTGTGTGTGTGTGTGTGTGTGTGTGTGTGTGTGTGTGTGTGTGTGTGTGTGTGTGTGTGTGTGTGTGTGTGTGTGTGTGTGTGTGTGTGTTGGTATACCCACCTCTGGTCTTTCTCTGTGTGTGTTGACCGCATCAATGTTTAAGCTGATGGACTCCACTTTACAGCCTGAGCCCATAGAAAAGGGAGAAGATTAGTTCAGGAAACAGAAGAGTGGACAACAGCACTGAGCAGAAAGAGCTTCAGTTGGTGTAATGTGCACTGGAAGAAGACCAGTCCTACCATAGGCCACTGGTGTTAACTTCAGCACTGTGTGCAACGGGCACTTCAGGTAAGGCAGTTCCTCTGTGTGAAGAGAAATGCACAGAGCCAAAGTTCAAGAAGTGATCAGAATAAACACAATAACGATCTAATATAAACTCTTTTTCTTTATCTTGAAGCATCATTGGTCCTGACAGGGATAGAAGTAAACTTTGTCCTGACCCAGAGAGCCTTCTTGTATACTATAGTATTTTGTATATCATTTTACTATTGTAGTCTTGACTACGACATGGAAAAACATTTCTCTAGGCACTATAAGGTTTCACACAGTATGTGTTACAGTGCACAGAACATTTACTAAGTATTTTTTTCAGTACAGGGTGTTGAGACCCTATGAAAAATGTTAAAAGTCCATGTTTCGCTATGTGACTAATAATACAAATTTTGTGATGTTCACTGAACTGTTTTTTGTGTGCATTATTTAGGTTGAAAAACTCTTTGGAATCCACATTTCCCTTATTCTAATTAGAAAATTAAGGGATTTCCTTAATTTCCCATAATGCTGTTCAACAACTTCAAAAGCCCACAAACAGAATCAGGGCTTATTTATTTATTGTACTTTGTGTCATAAATGAGCGCATTAAAAAAAGAGATTGCCTTAGGCTACATCCACACTACTACTACTTTTTAGTTTTAAACTGCATCATGTTTATGTCTGCTTCAACACTACTACTGGAAACGCTGTTGGCACCTATTTAGTTTGTAAACTCCTGGACTATGTAATCTGGAAGGGCAGTCAATCCCAGGCCCTTCCAGATTGGTTCTTATATGTTTCTACTTGACTACCAGGGGGGAAAGACAAACATTGTCTACAGCTACTCTCAGGAACACATGCTCAGTCTATGTGTGTGACCACATGATACACATCATTAGTATGTTACTATTAGTATTAGTATGGACAGGGAATGTTACTGATGAAGAGCTAAAATCACTTATGTGGACAGAGATCTTTTTAGTTTTCAAACAAAAATGGTGTGGATGTAGCCTTAGTATCAGTGAAAGGACTTACCTGCAGTCTTGTCCAGGAAATAGGCCAATAAGCAACGCATGACGGCTTGATGACAGACGACCAGCACGTTCTCCTGCCTCTCCAGCTCCATGATGACCGGCTCCAACCGCTGCACCAGGTCCTCATAGGACTGAGAGAGCAAAGACATCAGGAAAGGGGTATCAGACTTCTGGAAACAAACTGAGGATTGAGAATCATCGTAAAACCAAAGCCTGTTTTACCCACACTTATTTCTAGTGAGGACATCTCTATGAAGGAGTAACACACACAAGTTCCCCAAAAAAGCTGTATATCTGTAAATGAAAACATCCAGTCGATCCCTCTTCTTCACGCGTACTGCTGCATCATTAATTAGAGGTTGAAATATTGACATTCTACCAAGTGGAATAAACCCATACAGTCAATCAGGATTCCCACGAGCACTGCACCAGCACTGTGTGTCAGGACAGCTGACTACTTCACAAATGCCCACATCCATCTTCCCGTGTGAGATTAATGGAGAGGTAATGAGGTGGACTAAAGGTGAGAACAGACCAGCGGGCATTCAGCCCCACAGTAAACAACTCAGCCACACACACACTTTGTTTACTGCCAAATGTCTGAGACTCTTAGTCTCATTAGTTGAGTGGCCGGCAGCCATCTGGAGAATTTAATAGTCCTCTGTGGCCTGTGTGTAGTGTGTGTGTGTGTAAGAGGGAAAGTGAGTTTATGCCACTTTATTCACAAATTATGTGCAAAACTCCAGAATTCAAACAAAGACACACTGTCTGTAAGCTCGCTACCCCATTGTTAAACAGATAAAGACAGTAGCACAGTTACACAACCACACCATCTCCAGAAATAACAGTTGTTGCCGCTGACCTCTCCTTTTGGGTACCGATAGCGATATTTGTCCTGGTCCCTCAGGGCAAACTCCAGAGGATAGTTCCCCTGGATCTCCTCGTACATCATCTCCTCACACACTCCCTGAAATGACATCACACACAGATTAAGCTCCAGGAGCAGTGCACCGATGTCGAGGCTTACCGTCGGGAGCGTTATACTCACCGCATCGATTTCGTTCAAGACCTTCCACTGTTCGTATGGCACACAGAGAGCCTCCGCTGTCTGGATGGTTCTCTTCATCTGACTGGTCCACACCTTCAGGTCGCTGATGCCCTGCGCCTGGATGAACTGGTTCAGCTTCTTAGCAAACTGCACAGAGGTAGAAAATTGTAATACTTACAAAAAAACTCACCTAGAAACAACTTCTCTGCAGACATAACCTATGGTGGAAGAGTTGTATTTACCTCCTTGCCTCCAGTAGTGAGGCCAGAGTCTCCTCCGATGCGTCCCTTGACATTGAGCTCGCTCTCTCCGTGGCGGCACAGGTAGATGGAGCGCGGCGTGATGTGGATGTTCATGAGGTAGTAGACAATCCGGCTCTGGATGTGGTCCAACACCCGGTTCACCAGATAGCGCTGACCCACATCCATGATTTTAATGTAGGAGAGATCCCTGAGAGCAGACACAGTGTGTGACGTGACTGAGACTAAACCAATGTGTGGATTTAATACAACCTATATGTGTCTATACCTTTAAGACTGGATATGTATGCGGATTATATGATGCTCTCATTTTAAGACATGTGACTGATGAAATACATGGTGATTTGCTGATTTGGTTGTGGAGAAGGCCAATGCATTTGGGGAAATGCAGTTTGTCTTTTAGCACACTTCAGCCTGTTAAACAGGTTTTAAAGTAGCTTCTCAAATGATGGCTGACAATGTTAACGGGGGGAGCGATACAGAAACAGGTTACAACAGAGGTTCACTGATGAAAACAATGAAGAAGATTCAGACTCAGATGATGGTCCTGCTGACCATGACTCAGTAAGAGACACGTCTGAGGAGGAAGAGGGGGGTCCTCAGCCAGTTCAAATTAAAAATTAAAAACTGTTAATGATCCCGTCAGCTCTTAATAAGCTTTTCTTTAGCGCCTTAGGTCTTAATATGGATCCTAGTACACTTGTTTTAATACCTGTTGTCAGTTTTATTGTTTCATCACAACGTTTTATTGCTGTATTTAAAATTATTCATCATTCATTTTATTCCAAGATCTTGTTGGCTTTAGTCCTGAAATGTTTTAAATCATATCTCCACCAGGGGAAGCACTTTGTAACTGTGTTTCGAAGAGTGCTGCATAAATAAAATGTATCATTACAGAACAAGCTCACATCATTTAAGGATGAGGATTACATTATACAACTAAAAGGAAATACTAAATGATTCCTGCTTTGTTCGGATGAATAGGATCAGATTGTATTTAAATATATAAGATGTCACAGCCTCTGCTCCAGCTTCAATCTCACCTGTCCAGAACTTCATCCAGTGTCTGGTAGGAGTTTTCATAACACTTGATCCTCTTCATGAAATCCTCCACGGCCTCCTCATTGTTACAGTTGGTGTAGTCGGGGCTTTCAAGCTTCACTTGCTGAACGGACAAAGAGCAGAGGAGTAAGTACGACATGAGCAGAAGTTTGTTTTCTCCAGAGCTCAAATAAAACAAACAGTCACTCACCACAATGTTCTCCTGTATGACATCTGGGTCTTCACACACAGACTCTACGAAGAACACCTGAGAGGAGAGAGGACATGTCAGCAGGAGGAGTATGAAAGTTAACTCGTGCTGTGTCTCATCCAGTAACAGTGATCCATCAAGTCACCTTAAATCCATTCTGCTCTGCAAACTGGATGATGGTCTCTCTTCTCTCTCTGGTGGTGTTTGTGGCATCAAACACCTACAACACAGGACAATGGATGAGACAGTGCCACAGAGAAGTTTGAACACTGTACACTGTATCCAACCAGCTGATAGAACCATGAACATTTGACCTACCGCCACTTGGCCTCCTTCTTCTGTGAGGTACTGTCGCACATCATTCAGCGCTGCCGAAGCACATTGCCTGCCAAGATGAGAGACAATGGTCATAAATGTCACAAGGTTGGCGTTTAAATAACCTTTAATTGGCAACAGTAAGGCCGTGATATGTTCTTACCGCCTGATCTTTAAGCCCTCCTCGTTGTCAGGACGGAAGAACTCAAAGGATTTGTAGATCTTCACAAAATCTCTCCTGTACTGGCCGACATTGAACTCTGGAAAAATAAGGCCCAGAAAAGACAGTTGAGATAACCTCTCTCAGGCGGGACAATTGAAATGCACAAACCCACATTTAAGGAACCCCCTCCATCCTCTAGAATCGTTTGGTTTCTCTCTAGTTGGGCCTTGTTTTGACTTTATCAGACTGGTTTAACTGAAGCTGACATGGTGTGAGGTCCTACCTCTGGTGGGAACACCGATCCAGTTCAGGTAGCGGGTGAGTTTCTTGGAGATGTAGGTCTTCCCCCTGGCAGGAAGGCCCACTGTCACAATCAGGGTGGGACAGTTGGTCATACAAACTGGAATGAGAGAGAGAGACAGAGAAAAGCTTCAATCCTGCTGATCACACAGAACATGTCATCTGGGGATAAAGGTTGATCTTTGAGCAGCGTGCTTTCATTTTCAAAATGATCCTGTGCACCATCTTGTACAATTAAATAGTTTTAACATCAACACTAGATTGCCCTTATCAGTGTGATGGTGTAATCCAGCCCTATAAGAAAGAGTCACAGCACTCGGATGATGTTGACAGCGAGGAGCAGAGGTCAGGGTGGCACAGGGGGCGAGTCGGAACAGTTGTGAAACCCTGCATATGAACTGCTCCAGACAATTGGAGACAGCTGACAGTGGGTATGGGGGTGTGTGCACAGATGACTGGGTCAGAGAGCGCAGTCACTTCAGCACAGTGGTGCGGTGGTTAGCCTGACCGCAAGAAGGTTCCCTGTTTGACCAGTGTCTTTCTGTGGAGTTCGCACGTTCTCCCAGTGTCTGCGTGACTTTTCTACGGTTGTTCCCACTCCCTCCCTCCCACAGCCCACAGACAAAGTTGGGGACTCCAAATCGACCATTGGTGTGAATGTGAGCGACAATGGCTGTTTGTCTCTGTATGGCGGCCCTGTGATAGGGTCAGTGGTTCCTCGCCTCCTGCCAAAATGCCCACTGGGATTGGTTCCAGCTCCCCCCGCGACCCTCAAAGGACAAATCATAACCGACTAGCGTCCTTTCTTGGGAGATGATGTCCTTCAAAGAATGGGGTAAAGGGGAATCCGAGCACAGAGCTGTTTAGATATCAAGCATCACAGTTCATTGAACAGCCTCCTCTCTGTACATCTGGAGCTCGTGGTTTCAGTGTCATCTGATCAGAGCATCCCTTCCCAGTGGGGCCCCAATGGGGAGACACTGGTCCTGCACAGATCAAAACAGATCCACAGGGCTCATCGTCACTCACATGACCGCTGGGACACAATAATCCCTGTTTACCAGCACCTGCATGGAGCTCGACCTGGCCCACACGGGAACAATGAGATGGTCGAGCCCGCTGCCAGCCCTTTCTCCCGCATGCGAGCAGCCTTCATCCGCGCCGGACTCCATGTGGATCCTTACGTAACTGTGAGGACCAGATGGCCGCAGCAGCGAGACAACTGAACTCTGTCAACCGAGCCCCCGCGTCCGAACGCCGCAGGAGAGGTAGTGTGACAACGCAGGGATGTGGAGGCAGAGGACGGATTAACGTGAATCATTCAAGTCACCACGCTGCGTGCTCGTCAATGAGACCACTACACACACCGAGGAAATGAGACGCTTACACAGCTACACACACACATGCTAACATCTGTCGCCACGTCTTCTTACGCACCCTTCCTCTGAGAAATGTGTTTTTCTGGAAGGCCATTTTTATACGGCATCCAGATCTTCTTCAGCGGGTTCTGCGTGAGTTCCCGCGGGGTGGACGGCGATTTGTCCTCCATCCCGTCGGCCGGAGAGCTGGAGGCGGCCGCGCCGGGAACACGGGGCCTTTTCCCGTGATGCTGCCCTGAAGGTGACCGGTGTTTCATCCGCGCTGCTGTGCGGGGTGGATGCGGGACGACTGTCTGCCCGGCGCTTCTCTGCCCCAGCAAGAGTCACGTGCTCCGGTCTGGCCACACAACGGTCTACCGTAATGATCGCAGCGCGAGCGCAACACGCAGCCTCATGTACCGTAAGTAGAGTGAGACACGCGCGCGCACAAAACAATGTAAATGCGCCATGACTAAGATAAACAAGACAGAGGCAGTTTGAACGCTTATTCCTTGATTCACTCAGTTCGTGCTGCAGAGACCAGGGGCGTGCACTTACAAAAAAAAAAGATCTGATGGCAAACAAAACTAGTTAATGAATTTCTGTTTACATTAAAAATTTGCATAGATCTGGAGTCAGAGTCCGGAGTCAGTGTCCGGAGTCAGTGTCCGGAGTCAGTGCCAGATCAATGCACTTTTTGCTTCTAATTTGGTCATCACCATAGACTAAATAAAGATGGACAGCACATTTCCACTAGAGCTCAACTCAGACCACAATTTTCTGTTCAAACCTGACTGAGCCTGTGAGAAAATTAAAAGAACCCAGCCCAAGCATTATGTTTTCACAGATTAGTGACAACTCGCCCATCCAACATAACAGAACCCGATTCAAACCTGAATATCATTTTGAAATCTTAAGTCCAAACCTAGTTGGGTCCAGAAAGGCTCTGGTCGGGTCTTGACTGTAATCTCCAGCTCATCCCACTTTTAAAAAATTAAGCCAGTATTACATTACATTACAGTATGCTGGTAAAAAGTGCTGCCAACTTGCACTTGTGGAATCCTTTGGAACAGAGTAGATGCAGCAATGAGCGTAGAGTGGAGCTGCAATTTCCAGGTCCTGTTGATACACATGCTCAATAAATTGCAAGTCAGTCTCAGGTTTCCATTATGACCTTTCAACCAGTTTTTAAAGCATCAACTGGCCAATTAAAAGCAAACCTGCTGGAAAAATTAACCTTTGAACTTATCAGTGTTAAAGTGAACTACCTGAAATGACAGAAAACATCTTATAAATTATTTGAAGTCTACTTTGACTTTTGAAAGAGATAACCTCACTGTGTTATCTAGGGGTCATGGAGGTCGAAGTGCTGATTTTGAGTGTGGGTCATTGACGTGACGCCTATATTTTCTTCTGTTAAAAAAAGTTTTAAATACATAAAGAAATACCATATATATGTAGTACCTGTCCCGTATATGTACACACTTCAAATTTCCAAAAACCCTTAGTGTTTCTGTTTTTTTGGGGTCAAAATATCATGTGGTGCAACCGTCCGGCCATGACTGCTGTTGTGAAAACTTCTCTGAAATTACTCAAAATTTATTCAAATTTATTTTTCTGCCATATTTGGCATGATTTCAAATGTCTTTTGTAAGCATTTGCATTTATATTTCAATCATAGTATACAAACAGTATTTGTCCGATGATGTCCATTTTATGAAATATCATGTGGTGCGACCATCAAGAAATGACTAATTTGAGACTTTGATGTTGAAATCCATTCAAAGACAGGAAGTTGCATCATCAACCAATTTGCCAAGGACCCATGGAAGCAACAACAGGTTTGTAACTCTCTCTAAAATTTGGAAAAAAATTACCTTTTTCAAAGCTGGTATGTATAGTTGCCACATTTGGATATCATGTGGTATGACCTAAAAAAAAAGTTATTTCAGAAAAAATATTTATTTTGATTATAAATTTCATAGTGCCCTTTTGTGCTGACCTAGTTGGTTTTCTTTAGGTGGCCAATTCTGTGGGTGTAAATTTTGATAGAACTAGAAAAATATCATGTGGGTCGACCAAATGTGCTGCGACCATCACAGAGTGTTTGACATGATAGATATATGTCCTAGATTGGTAGTTTTGGGGCTTTTTTAAATTCAATTCATGATTTATATACATAAAGTACTTTATTTTAGTATTATTTGGAAAATATTTCAATGCAATTAGAGTATTGTTTTGTAACATTGCAGAAACAACGGTTTAAGTTAAATGTTTGTACAATAACACAATATTAGTAATTTATTATTTATTGATGTGTTTATTTATTTATAACTGTTTGAATTTATTTTACCAGATGCCACTTCCAAGCAAAATCAAAACCTCTCGCCATATGCAGCGTGTTAATTCTGACCCTGTAGCAAGAGCGGAGAACCGTGCTCAGAGAAGATAAATGTTAAAATGTTTTAATCATGTTCATAACTATAAGGGCCCTCAGCACATACCTTCTCTAAGGCTGATTAGCCACTTTAGCACTATATTGCATACATATTACATATTGAGATCAGATACGTATACCATGTACATTAAATGCAGGCAAAACATCCATTCTCTGATTGTTCAAGGAACAAACCAACAAATGGTTTAAGGTGAATGTGAATATGAAAACTGAAAGTGTTCACATATAAAACAAATATTTCAAAGTTCTTAGCCCTATTTGTTACCTTGATAGACCACCCCCTAGAACCTCATCTAGATCTGCACCCAAATTCAACATACACTCTACATATACCAGATTTTCTCATAAAATTCTTTGCATTATTACTTGAGAAATTCAGTAAATTGTCAAAAACACAAGCAAAAAAAAAAAAAAAAACGCCGCCCTGTCCCACAATGTTGAAGAAAGTGAAGAGCAGTTAGTATCGTAAATTGAATCTGCTCCAAAAGTTAGATTTAATGGATCTTCCTTGGCCAATATCCAATCACAATACACTACTTCTCATTCAGGATTGTTATTGGGGAAGTCGCACAGGCTGGTATTGAGTACTGGGGTGTTACAATATAAATCACACCCTAGACAAACAAACAGCAATGGCAACATAACCTCTCTGGTGGCGGTGCTTATTACATGAAAGATAATCCTGACAACATGCTTGTGTTTTTTAATAAACACACGGACATGACCTTATCTTCTCCACACTCACAGTGACTGACACTTCACATGCAGACAGTGACCATCAGATGGCAGCACTGCTCTCTCTCTTTCTCTCTCTCTCTCTCTCTCTCTCTCTCTCTCTCTCTCTCTCTCTCTCTCTCTCTCTCTCTCTCTCTCTCTCCATCTGTCTGGTGGGGACACAGGGTTTTGAACTGCAGAAACATGAAACACCTGTATTACAATCCAGCTCAGCAGCACTGACACAGAACAACTAATTTCTCCTATACGTCTAATGCTTAGAAAGTCCAGCAACACAGACATGAATCCACCAACGGCACCAACATCAGGCCAACAAAAACTGAATCTAATAATATTTACACATGCAGACAGGATTTCACAAGGAAAAGTTCCTGTGCATCTCTAGGTGAGCGTGCTTGTCTGCTCATCTGTTGTACATGTGTTCCCTCTGCACCACCAGGAGCATTCAAGGAAGCAAAGAGTTTGGAGCAACAGGGCCTGTGACCTGAATATGGAGAGATGGAGGTTTTCTAATTAAAAAGCTCCTACTGTCTCATATTCCCTGACTGCAAGTGGACTATAATATATGTCAGGTTCGTCGGGTCCACACATAAATGGCACACGAGCTAAATCAAGGATGTGTTTAGGCAATTTCAGCTAGAACAAACACACTGCAGTGCATTGCAGAGTTCTGATTGTCCCACACTGTACTACCTGTGGCTTTTCAAAATTGTATTCCTTAGCCTCAAATAAATCCGGAGCAGGCAGCAGCCATTGATGTGTGAAGTAGTTTTCAGTGGGGGTAAATAAGGTATCATAGTGTACACTTGGACATGAACAGGAAATATATGTGAGCTGCTCCTCCTCCTCTGGCCAGCTGCCAAGGCTCTGATCGCAGCCTTCAGCTCTGAACCCCAGACTGGAAAAGTCCTGTCCCTGCACAGTTCAAGGTGTTAACACAACACTGGGCAAAGGGGAGGAGGGGGGAAGGAGGAGGAGACCCCCCTCAGCACCACTCAGTGTTTCCATGTGAACCCACTCGGCATGCAGGTAAATGTGGTGTTGTGTCCACCAGGAGCACAACAATCACAACAAAAACAGACCGATAAACGCAAAAAGCATCAACCTCTGCAGCATCCTCTGCATCCCATCCCATCAGTGTGTGTGCACAGTGTCCTGGTGATAACCGAGGAGACATCACACGTCAGCTGCACATACATGTAACCACCAGTCTATAGAATCACCTGCTCCACCTGCTGCTCTCTCTCTCTATATGAACACATACACACGTGAATACAGAGGTCTGCGCCTGTCGCGGTTATGTAGGGTAAAGGTGACAGCACCGACAACACGTCGACTCTTGTTTACGTCTTGCATGGCTGCTCGACCTCTCTCTCTCTCCTTCTCTCTCTCTCTCTCTCTCTCTCTCTCTCTCTCTCTCTCTCTCTCTCTCTCTCCTTCTCTCTCTCTGTAATCTGAATTAAAGACCCAGCCTCCAGCACACACATGACATTGAAGCGTCGCGTCTTACCCGCTCGCTCCTGGTTCTGTGCGGGCTTGGCTCGGCTGGAGCAGCCTCTCATCGTTAGCTTCTGTCGGATGGAGCGCAGCGCAGCGCCCGGTGTCTGTGTACGTGCGTCCGGCGGCAGCGTGCACTGATGCTCGCTCTTCTTGTACACACACCCACACTGAGAGAGTATGGGTGTGTGTGAGGTGGGGGGGATCTCAGGCCGGAAGGGATGAGGCTTTCTCCAGAGCTGAATGTGATGGGATAGTAGAGTCTACCTGCCCCCTGCACCCTCCCTCGTCCCCACCCACTCCCTGACAGCTGGACGATGTCCTCACTAGTCCTCACAGTCCTCAGGACATGAGTGGAGACATTTACATAGAGCTGTACTGCTTTATCAAATATCCAATATTTACATGGGGCACTTCTTTGTGTGTTTGTTTGTTTGTGTGTTTGTGTTGTGTGTGTGTGTGTGTGTGTGTGTGTGTGTGTGTGTGTGTGTGTGTATTTTTTAATTTCTAATCTATAGTGTATGTACAAACCACACACTGACACTACAAAAACCCCTGCACATTAAATATATTACAAGAGAAAATGTACACACAATGAAATGAATTAGAATCAAACTTTTATTCTTTATATTCACACTTTCAACTTAAACAACTTCAAATTATGTATATTAAATAATAATTTGCTTAATTGTACGCTTTATCTACTTATATATCCTCAGAATGGACCAGAACCACGTACCAAAGGTGGACAAACTGTGACAGCTGAGCTGAAAGAGATGGGTCGGATGCGAGGAGGCCCAGCACAAAGCTTGGGCCAGGCCCAGATGGAGGCAGGTTGTTGGGGCCCCTTTCCCCTTCAGGGACAAAGAGAACTAAGTAAGTTAAGTACTGTAACTATAGAATATTTTAATATTGAGATAGTATCTGTGATTACATTAGCATGGTCTTTTACAGTACTAATATTGTGTGAGTAGAGAGACCATGCAGTCATGTGAGTTGAGAGGCTCCCCATGTACTTGATAAAAAGTTACCATATTCAATGTTAAAGGTTCATCTTATTATTGTATATTTTTGAATTAGCAGCTGTTCTAAAATATACAGTCCAACTGGCAGGGGGAGATATGAGGAAGATACCTCTTGAGTATTGCAAAATTAAATTTCTAAAAACCATGTTTTACGGATTACACATATACACAGTTGAATGTTGCAATTTAAAGTTTTGGTCCAAACACATTCAGGCAACAGGAACATATGAGCAGGAAGAGCTCAGTGTTGCAGGAACAGGAACTTGCAGGACTTGTTTTTCATCAGTGTCACTTTTCTGTGACGCAAATAAATCAATACCCTTTCAAAGTGAACATCCACAAAGTGATTGAAATTGAAAGCTCAAAAAACGCAAACTGACTGCAAAGTGCATCAATGTTGGTATGTGATCATCCGAGGAGTCTGGGATCAAGATGAGATAAAAACACATACCAGTCAAATCTGCGCCTCAAACCACAGCGATTATAGCAGAATTGATTTTGTTTTTAATAGGAGAGACAGATATTAGTGAAAATTTTAAGAAAGCGTGAAACTCAGACTTGAAGGTTTCTATGGTTGTGATGGAAGAAAAAAAGTAGAGAAAAAGTTTTTAATTGGAGACTTTAACTTTAACCATACATGCTACTAACTTAAACCTAACGCACAACATGAGTACAACATGCAAACATGAGTTATACCTGGACCACACACACACACACACACACTGACAGACACATACACAAATATTTGTGCAACTATTCATAATCAGGCCATAGCAACAACTTCCATTCATTGTGGACAGCTAAACTAAAACCATATCACTAACTTAACCAGGAACAATTCACGCCTTTGGGATTTGGTCTCCATGATGTCTGCTGGTCCTGACAAGGTTTACTCTGGAAGAAGAGCACACACACACACACACACACACACACACACACACACACACATACATACACACACAAATACACACATACACACACACACACACACACACACACACACACACACACACACACATACACAAACAAAATGCCAGCACTCTGGAGATTATAAGTGTGATGTGACGTGTGGGAGGACATGAGGCCGTTCCAGTGGAAGTAATGATAGAGTTATCAGCAGCCTGTGATGTAATGACAATAATCATCAAGCACAAGGTGTGTGACTGTACATGTGTGGATTAATGACACACTAAACTCAAAACACAAACACACACACAAAGTATAGAGGAAAGAAAGAAAGACATCAGGGAACTGCTGAGGTTCACAAACAATGAAGGACGCACAGAGAGGGAGCAACAAAACATTTAAGGTCGAGCAGCTCTTGATGGATGTTCAGCTCATGCCTTTAGACTAGGACATATAGGGATCGACCCCCCCCCTACACACACACACTTGTGTGAATCACACCCAGCCCTCGGGCTGCATGCTCCGCTCTTAATTGTAACACTAGTAAGACCTGTCTCAGTGTGCTTTATCACGTAGCCTATTCACAGCACATTTGAAACAGTCCTGTGCAGCACACAACTGGACTCAATTGTTCCAACAATTGTATATTTAACTCCTTCAATTGTGTTTCTTTTGAACATTAAGACATAAGTTATGAACAGTTCACCTAAGAATTGACTCATTTGAGAGAGATGTGCTGTCTGTTATCAGGAGGTGCTGGAGCCTGTGTTACAACAGCAGCCAGCTTAATAAACCAGACAAAGACTTGTGTTATTATTCTTCACTGAGTGGGATTTGCACTGAAGCTTTACAGAAGAATTCAAACAACAGAGAGTTTTAATGACACAATCTGTTCCTTATGAATAGGGCTGAGAAAACCGGACCCCTGACTAAACCTCAGTGTTGACCCCTGACCTCAAAAGTGTTGTTATTTTCCAGCATTTCTTTCATCTCACCATCACATGACCTCTGCAGGGACAGGATCAGTGACTTGAGTGGAATAACACAAGTAGGAAGCACATGAGACACTATTATGTCAACATCACATTAGTCGTACAGATACACAATACATGATGGTGTCATCATGCTTGGGCTTGTCTCCACAAAATGGCTGACTAACTAGTGACATACTTCCCACCGCTTCATTGAAAGGAAACTTTTCACATGCAACATGCTGTAAAATTCCACCAACAAATAGTCCCTGATGATTTAATTTTGTTTGTCTTATTCTGAAAACTTTTATACAGTTTTTTTTCTTGTGAGACAGAGAGTCAAACAACAGCTGCCAGGTCACGCTCTGTTCGGGACAACATCTCATCATGGCTGATGTCCCTTATTTACAGCAGGGAGGAAAAGTGTATTTACGATTATCCTCCCCTAAACACTGCAGGGGGACCATGTGACCGAAGTAGGGGAAAGGTAGTCGACGTGTAATCTAAACTTAGGTCAATAATGTTGACCTTATCCAGTCGGACACAGAGCCAGATAGTTGGGTCCCAAATAACTGCTCCACTGCTGCTATTTATAGCAGCTTCACAATGCCTCAGAGGCAAAACAATAGCTCCAAGGTCCAGAGCAAAAAAAAACATGGCGTGCCTGTTTTGTTTTCCAAAGTTTAATTCACAAGCATATGGATAAATACAGTAAGTTATCTTTTTCTAGTCTTGATGACGACTCCAAACTCCTTACTGTAAAGTTGTGCCATTCACCCATTCACACATCACCCACTAACTGCTGGAACAGCTGTCAGGGGCAATTTGGGGTTCAGAATCCTGCCAAAGGACACTTCAGCATGTGGAACAGGGGGACTGGGACTGAACCACCTCTGGTCAGTGGGTAACCAAGTGTACCTGCTGAGCCACAGCTGCCCAACCACTGCTGAGCTCTGGAAGAGTCTGCGGATGTTTACTGTCTTTGCTAACAATTTAATGTGTGGGGAAACTAGGGCTGGACGATATGAACAATATGTTATCAAGATAAAAATTCTTAAATCAGTCAAGTAATGTAATTTCACATTGTTATTTCTCTTTATTAATTAATTGACTGCACAATGCACAACCAATAGTTCATATAGAACTTTGGATGTATTTTCTTTGATTAAAACATACTGCAATATTCAGTTATTTCATCAGGTAAAACTGTGGCCACCATTTACTGGAAGCCTTTTACTCAACTTCCATAAACCCACACATGGCCTTTCTCAAGAAAAGTGTCACAAGTCGTCCATGTCTCATAACTCACCACTATTACTCAAATGCTGCTTACATAAAGCTCTGTGGCCCCACTCTGACATCAGGCACGCAAGTTTCCACTCGTAGTCCCATTTAAAGGACTGCTGTTAAACTGCAGCAATGACCCTGACTCTGAAACATATCAGTTCTTGATGTGTTTGTGTGGCCATGTTACTGCTGGTTCAATGAAAAACACTCCCTCAGGTTGTTCTGTGGGTCACAGTGAATGCTGGATTTTTTTATTAGCAATACAATCTGGGTCCGACTTTTGAATCCCTGAAATGAAAACTCCAAATGACTGACAATGTTAAGACAAACACACACAATATTGAGTCTTCTGGTTCCACAGTCTGTCCAGGGTTGATCTGTGTGTGTGCGTGTGTGTGTTTGTGTGATCTGCATAGTTACAAAGGAGACGTCAAACTTAAAAATATACATGAAGATGGACAATGCGTCTCCACTTCCTCCCACTACCTAGAAATGACGCCAAAATATCCTCTGCATTTAAAGCCAGAGTCTGAGCAGCAGCGTCCAGAGCCCGGAGCCACAGTATCGTGGTCCCACTGATACACATGCTCGACCAATCAGGATTCGGTCTCAGCTGTCAATCATGACATTTCCCCTTGTTTTTTAAAGCATCACATGTTCCATTTGCTTACATGGGGTTTACGACCTCTAGTGCAGCCAGCCATCAGGTAAAGATCGAGTGGCTTTGGCCTTGGGAGGTGACATGTCGTCGATCTTTATATATAGTCCATGCGTCAGGAAATCCAGGATTCAAAAGCACAAAATATTATCCATACAAGTCTATGGTGTCTGCAGCCAGGATCTAAACTTACATACATGAGATAATTTAAAACTGACGGGCCTGCAGTGAACAGAGCTGATGCTTTCTACCAGTGGCAGGCGACACAGTGGATTTCACATCTTGATATGTTCTATTAATGTTCAGCTTTGACGTTGCTGTTGTTCCTATGTCGTCCCTTTATCTCAAAGAACACGCCCTCCACGTCCAGTCGCTCTAGAGTCCCGAGCAGCTCTCTGAAATATCCTCTACAGCTTTTCTTGTGGATTTCCCATCGATGGTCGTCTGTGTCTCACTGACTTTGGCAGACAGTGGACCCGGCCTTGCCGCCTGCCGCAGCCTTCTTACGCCTCTTGTTGAGCAGGGGGTTGCTCGACGTGTCCAGATCCTTGATCTTCACCTGGTCGTAGTCCACACGCATGGTCGCTAGAGCACTGGTCATCTCTTCCTGTAAGACGAGGCAGAGGGCAAAACGTGTCAGTTCATTGACGACTACTGATAATACTATAAACATCAGGATACTAAACAGAGTTCATCTGTTATAAACTCTTTGTGACTTCTTAACCACTCTTTACCTCCATCATGGAGGTTATCTTTTCACCTCTGTTCATTTGTTAGTTTGTTGGCTAGTAAGATTACCCAAAAAAAGATTGAATGGGAACTTGGTGTAAGGACGTGGTACGGGGTCAGGAAAGAACAAATTCAATATTCGTGTGGATACAGATCAGGGGCGGATCTAGGAATTTATTATCATTTTCTTTAACATTGGGAGATAGAGTGTTTTTCAACATTTGCACTGATTTCCCAGGGCACAGTTGTTGAATCTTGATGTAAAGAATTTGGCACATTAAGGGGACTGATATCGATAAGTGTGGGCAATCAGCTGCAGTTTGCAATTTGATTGAATTGAACAGGACTGTTGGGCCCTGACACAGCTAGGTGCTCTACTGAGTGTCCTTCTAGTTTAAATGTTGCATTGCTGCTTTTACCCTCTTTCATCCACAATATTTATCTGCAGGTCTAGTGTATACACATTTTGGGAAATGTGCTAATTTAATTTCATAACAAGAATTAGATGAGGCTCTCTTGTAGGTGAAAGGAAGCTACAGACAGGATCTGACAGACTTATCTTACCAGAAAAAAACATCAACAGTCTGGCTTGGTACTGTCCTGTCAGTGTCTGTAATCAAGTTATGTATTATTTTACCTGGTAACCTTCAGGATGTTACGGCTCCTGGCCAAGAAATGGACTGCACAGGACTTCTGCTAAAAAACTGTTTTTTTCACTTTGGTTTTTGCACTTATTGGTATTTGCAAATATCAAATGAGATAAGATATAATATATTATTTAATGAGCATAAGACATGTAGGTTTGTGGATTGTGTTATCTTTGGCCAGAGCCATATGAGCCGTGTTCAGTCTTTATGAGACTGACTAATGGCTTTATCTTTCATATACATGATTACAAGTGGCTCTTAAACACCCGACTCTTGGCTAGAGAGGGAAAACACAAAGTGTATCAACTAAAACGTCAGACTGATCCTATGAGCGCTGTCTAATAGTCACACTAATTTCCCGGATCATTTGTTGTGCACAGAAACATAAACAAAGGTGGAGAGGGCAGTAAAAAACCTGTCTGGCAACAATCTTTGCACGTTTAAACAGGGGAAAGGTCAGGTCATCACTGTGCGTGGAACTGGAGCCGAAACAGGCTTCAGACCACGAAGAATGTATTGAAACATCAGAGGACAGGTCTGCAAACTGGTGCTTGGTGCTACAGCCAGGAAAAGATCCACGCTCTAACTCCTAATTCTTTACTGCGCATGACTGGAGGCCACTTCTTGGTCATGATCTCTGCAGAAACACTAACACGTCTTGGCTTTGCGAAGTGGTGGTTCGCGAGTGCAATCTCAGAAAGTTGGCGTATTGTGTTCCTATCATTCTGCAGAAAGTTATTTTCATTACTTATCATCACTCATTCGCTTGTTCATCTGTTGTGAAGGAATGTCCTATTTTACTCTTGATTTTTATTCACATTTGATTGTTGAAAAACATTGAAAAAATATGGGATTTCCTAACCCACACGTTTTGTCCAGTAGTGGAGAGTTAACCTCAATGTGACTTGATGTGAGCAAACAAATGCCATTGTGTAAATAGGAAAAAGAGCTGGGAAGAGCAGCACAGTACAGCTCAGCTCTTCTATGTGTTTGTGTGTGTGATTCAGATGGTTTAAATCTGGGTTAGTGTTTAGGTAAGTGTTAAGGTAAGGCAAGTAGTAACTTCAGGTAAGGTTATAATAGTAAGAGTAAGGAAATCAATGTTAGTTAATAAAATGTTCTCTGAAGGCATGGAGTTATATTGTGTACGAGTATGTGAGTGTGTGAGTGTGTGTGTGTGTGTGTGTGTGTGTGTGTTAAACTGAAATAACTTTTAAAACAGACCAGACTGTGACCATTGCTTCCCTCTGGTGGCCATCAGGGAATCATCACAGTTGTGCTACACACAAATCTTGAAAGATTTGAATTAGTTTCATTCATGAAACGTTTCTGTGTTGACAGACTGTGTGTCCCTCACTGATTTGCTATTTGATGTGGTAATTTCTAAAATCATTAAAGGGTAATTTGGTAATTTTACACATGAACGGGGCAAACTGGATTCAAACCGCCGAACTTCTGGTTTTAGGACGACCCGCAGTATCCCCTGAACCACAGATGTCCTGAAAGCATTGTTAACCAGAGGAGTGGAGATTAAAAGATAAGGACATGCAGGGACTAGTGACAGATGTTCTCAAGTTGAATTATGGGAAATTTGGAGTCCGACCCATTTCTTTTGTCTGTTGTGAGGCCATGAATGTTATGGAAGTGCAGCACTGAATTACTGGAATACAATCAGTAGAAGATTGTGATGTCAACATGTGACCAGAGGGGGTCAGTGTTAATCTGCCTCTGACCTTCACGTCCTCCCACATCTCTCTGTCTTCGGTGAGGACCCGGGTGGTGTGCAGAGGAGTGGAGGGGACCACCATCGACTGCTGTGGAGAGCAAAGACAGAGGACAGATGAAGATATGAGCAAATATTTGCACTGGCCGACAAGACGCAGAACAGGAAGTATCCAAGGACACACAGATACTCACATTGATCCAGGGGTGGTTCATGAACTGAACGATGGTCATTCTCTCAGTAGGGTCTGTTTTCAAGAGCTGGTGAATCAGATCTTTAGCTGGAAGAGAAAATTCAATGTAATGATCATTATATTATTAGTAGCGAGGCTCCGACACATGCAAATCCTGTGTCTTGTTAAACTGTTCCTGGTCTCAGGGACCGACTGGCCTACTTACACAGCCAAGAGGATTATTGAAAAGGGCAAGAGGGGGAAAATAGAAATGTGCCTGTGTGTACATGCACTGTTGTTGTCTTTAGGCCAGAGGAGAACACAAGGAGGCTGCTGTCTCTTTAAAACATTTCTAAGAGGAGTCAGGGCTCGATCATTTGTTAAAGGCGTTTGAAGTTCCAAACTCCAGGAGTTAATGAGTCCCTGTTTACCTAGAGTATGTTTTAACTGTGTTTATACCGACTGCAGGCAGGTACACACACAGACGAAATGAAGGCATTGCAGCACTAAGATTTAAACTGACTTGTTAAAAGCAAACTGCTGTGTCCCCCCCACATGACGTGATATTGTCAACCGGCCGCAGCTGATCACATACTGAGGTTTTCTTTAAGAGAACAATTCTGAATGGGCGCTATATGGTCCTGTGGTTGACTGTGGCACTGTGAGTATCACACTAATGTCACTGATGCAGATACTGTGCATGCGACAACACTGTTCCCATGTCAGTCAGCCATCTTCAACACTTTCAGTCTCGTCAGATTATTTTAAATAAAAAATACTGGGTGAAAGATGAAATATCAACATTCCTCTTTTCCAGCTGTTAAACCACCAAAGTGTGGATGAGCTGGACTGATTTGAGCAACAGCTCAGAGAGGAACAACAAGCATTTATTGTACTTTCAGGTATTAGCATTGAAAAGGCCTTTGTGTGTAGGTTTCTTTAGACATTCCCACCTTCCTGTGACACCTCAGCCCACTCTGGTTTGGGGAACTCGTACTGGCCCATTCTGATCCTCCTCTTCATCCCCGGTGAGATTGCCTGACCCGTGTTGGAGTAAAATGGAGGAAAGCCGCACAGCCTGCAGAGGGACAAATGGTTTGAATGAATCCGTATGCTGAGTACATTATACATATGTGCTCCACCCAACTACACACAGTACTCACAGGATGTACATGATGACGCCCAGAGACCACATGTCACATGACTTGTCATATTTCTCCGGACCTAAAACCTCAGGAGCTTATTATGGACACACACGCACGCACGCACACACACACACACACACACACACACACACACACACACACACACACACACACACACACACACACACACACACACACACACACACACATTAAGTTTCTACAGTATGGCAAAAACGACTCATACATATAGCTGAACCATAGCATATGACACTTTCTTCCTGATCCCTCTACAAACACCCGATCTATATAATCACCGGTCAATATCAAAATGCAACATACCAACATAGTACGGTGTATAACAGGGGGTCTGGAGTGGATTGTGCAGCGTGGTCTCCTTAGCGAAGCCAAAGTCTGTCAGTTTGAGGACCGCGTTTTTCTCTTTGGTTGTGTACAGCAGGTTCTCTGGCTGGAGAAAGGAAGACATGTCAACGTTTCCTGATCATATTCATTGGGAGTGAGGTGCTTGATCTCTATCTCTGTGCACCTTTATGTCTCTGTGTGCGATGTTGAAGTCGTGGAGGAACTGGATGGCCGTGCTCATGTCCCTCATGATCTCAGATGCCTCTGGGAAGAAAAGAGGAAGAAACAAAAATCTCTCAAACCAGAAGCATTTCCATTATCGCACAACAGGAGAAACAAGCTTCTAATTTTGCCCCCTTGTTTAACTTTCCTGTATGAGTGTTAAAAAATGGTTGACTGATTGTGCATTCTTCCTTTCGGACATTTATGTGGGCAGAATCCATCCCTCTATCTGTCCTCACCTTTCTCAGTGAAGGCCTGGTCTCCTCTGGCCTGGATTCGGCTGAACAGCTCTCCTCCCTCCATACTGGAGACAAAATAATGAGCTTAGAAAATCAGAGCCACAATAAAGCATCACAGTGACAGTATGACAGGGAAACCTCACAGCTTTGGAATAGAGAAAAGTAAATGAGATGATAAAACCATAGACATTAAGCTTAACGTAAAGTCAATCCACAGGCTATCTCTGTCCCATTCATTCACAATACAACTCTTCCCTCCGCTTCTTATCAGCTGACTTGTGGGTGTTTACAGTGATCCAATCAGATTTTGCCATGATCTCCCTCACTCATGATTGGCCTATTGTCATTGCTGCCAAAATTTGAATCTCCTCTTCTCTCGCTTTAAGCTTTCATTTCCGTGATTTGCTGTGACCTCAATCACCTCCAGTCTACATGTCTGAGAACCTTCTCTTCATCCCATCAACCACCACCAGTGTCTAGTCCCTGGACGGGTTTCCAATACTACACACCTCCATGCCGTTTTTTAACCTTGATGACATCTGTGGGGTCGAAACGCGCAATAGTATAATTTATTTAACACATCAAATTTTCCTATTGTTTGTCATGGCAAACATTTTTATTTTTCCATGCAAGTCTTAC
Source organism: Pleuronectes platessa (assembly GCF_947347685.1). Lineage (NCBI taxonomy): Eukaryota > Metazoa > Chordata > Actinopteri > Pleuronectiformes > Pleuronectidae > Pleuronectes > Pleuronectes platessa. The sequence continues at coordinate 22,338,006 of NC_070627.1, read as the reverse complement.
CTGATTGAAAAGACACAACGTTACTCACATAGAATAACAACTAACAAATACTGGATAATAAGAAGTTCTGTTAGAGCTTCAAATTTCAAAGTGCTTTACAGAAACCTTTCAGTTGTTGTCAAATGGAAATCAAAAGTGAAACTGAAATTCTAAAAATACAAAGTGTGAGTTGTCCTTACACAATGGAAAAGAGGAAGATGCGAGTACAGAAATCATCTCATCCAAAATAACCTGTAGGACTTACATGAAAAACACAGTAGTTCAAACAAACTGATATGACGGTTATCTGTCTCCTCTGCCGTCTCATTCATTTAGGTTTGTTTGCAACACAATAAATTAACTCAACAACGATATAGATATACAATATATAATGTGTTTTTTATTCTAAATTCCTCTCATAAATGAAGCTATTTTGATCAAATCCTACGTGACACCACCATGATGTCTGTTTCAGAATCACATCTTGACAAGAACCCATCAAACAGTTGTCTGAAAGTCCCATCCAGCCCCCACACTCACCAGTCACTGTGGCATGGCATGGATGTGGTTTATGTGAATAAAGTAAGAACGGACTTTTTGTGGTCTGTGAGTAAACAGATGAACAGAGATTGGAGGCAGACACACACACACACACACACACACCCACATACACACTCTCATAAACACAAAGTCACCACAGATAGAACAAAACAAACGGCTTCTGTGTTATAAATGTGACGATGAGAATTATTTAGTCACTGTTTAAAATTCCAATGAAGAGGACACAGTGACGTTTCTGTGGTGTCAAGTTTCTCTGAATTATTGTGTTTTTCCCCTTTAACAAGTTGTGATGAGGAGCAATAAAAGGTCCAGAGTTCAACTACGTGTGTGGACGTCATAGCACGCACCATCCCCAGTGCAACCCTGGACTTAACCTGATTCTAACCTGAACCCTGAAATCAAACCTTAACACTTGGTCAGCCCTGTGAGGTGCAGGGGACAGGAAGGAGCAAATTCTCCTCATATCATCACAAATATGTGTCCACACAACCAAAGAAAGACATGTATACACACACACACACACACACACACACACACACACACACACACACACACACACACACACACACACACACACACACACACACACACACACACACACACACACACACACACACACACACACACACACACACACACATGCAAGTCATACAGGGTATTATTGCGAACACTTTATCAGGACTCATGAAGCCCAGATGGAATCATGCGTCTCTATCACACCATCTGTGCCGACGTCTTCACTTTGTCAGTTTTGACCTTTAGCATGGAGGAAAGTTCTGTCCTCTGTCACACAGAGTTTATATTTTGTCAGATAACACACACACACGATCAATTTGTGTGAAAACCCGCAGAACATGTTTGCAGTTATTATCGAGATATATTTTATTGAGAGGTAATTTTACTACATCATCTCTGGGTTATTATGCTTAGATGACCTTTTAATCTTACCAGTCACTGGGCTTGTAACAAAAAATCCTTTCAAATCCACTTTCAAGTTTTTATGATTTCATTAGACACAGGGGGAATCAATTTCATCTGAAAACCAACACAAAATATCAACTCGAGAAATATACAGAGGAACATGTTACTGAGGAGAATGTTCAGATCGGCCCTGATGTGTGATCTGGTCTTATGTGAATCTTACCACTCCATGACGATGAGCAGGCATTTTTTCCCATGATGCATGTTTTCGTACAGGTTGAGGATGCGGACAATGTACGGCCCTCCTGACACTCGCCAGTGAAGCTCCACTTCTCGTCTGGCTTTGGGGCTGTCGTACAGAATCTGGATGAAGAGACGCAGAAAGAGCGATGAATACATAACCAATTTGTGATTTATATAAAAAATATACTTCCAGTGTCTGGCAGGATGCTCAATTGTACACCGCTCAAATATCATTGTTCGTTTCACTTTTGATAGAATAATCAATGGAATAATCATCTCTGAATTTTCATTCAGAGCATGAATCACAGAATCCATAATGGAACATTAAGCATCAGTTAAATGATCTTATATGACATTTTGAAGACAAATTAAGTTTCATTAATTGCAAATGTCAGTTAAAGCTGTAATGATTATTCAATGAATCCACTTGAGAATACTGTAAGCTATTTTCATATAATCCCTTATAAAATATTGTAAAATTTTGGACTGCTAGTGGGACAGATAAGACAATTGCATGCTGTTCATATTTCGTGCCTTCACAGTACGGTCCGGTTCAAGTTTAACCCGGGCCAAGAATTCCCTCAGTCTCTATACCGAATTCTGAACTACAGATCTTTTTAGAATGTATAAATAGCCTATCTGACATCACTAAATGGATGATTATTTCTAAATTAATGTTTCAAAGAGCAGGGAGAGTGTATGTTTTCGGTTTTACAGCAATCGTTTTTGGAGAAAAATATCTGCAATCACGTCGTGTCCTGGGTTAGGGTTAGCAGCCTTAATGATTTGAATATATTGTATTGAAAGGGAGAATGGCAAGAACATTCTGGAACATTCTGGAACTGTGATAACTTATTAAATAACCATGTATAACCATTATAACCGTTAGAACTGAGTCACTCAAATGACATTTTCCACTGACATCCTGACTTCAACTTGATGTGGAAGTCAGGACCGACTGACTGTATTGTTTTTTTATATAAATGTCTTCATCGAAGGGACTGTAATCAGAGATTCCCTCCATGTTGTCTTCCTGCTCTGACGCATCCTCCTCCAAATCACTCTCTGCTTCCACATCTTGGAAGATCCGATCGTGGGCCTCTGGCACAGTTTGTCTGGCTGCCATAACCTCACTGAAATGGCAGCTCACTTACCTTTATCATCTTGTGACATCTTTATAATATTTAACTTTTTGTGCATTTTGGGTCACTTTAATATCTTTCAAATTTCAATTAATATAATGACATTTAGGGTGTTTTTTCTATTGTCAAATGTCGAAACAGGTCAAATTTGGGTTCATTATGCACACAAATCTTAATTTTTCCATATTAAATAGTAGAAAGATTTATTACATTAATTAAGAAATTAATCTGTAGATTCATAAAAAATTAAAATGATTGTTCGTTGTCTTAATGTCAATATAAGAAAGCAAGATATTTATTAATACTATTAATAATTTCAGCTATATCACTAAGACTAACCCTAACCCCATTTTCCAAAGTGTTTTCCCCAAAACTAAACATTTTAGTGATAACATCAGGTGTAGTTGAGCTATTTGTTGTTAAAATTAGAGGCTGATCTGTAAACAGAAGAGGCAAAGTTAAAAAATAGATTTGGCTTGCAATTTGTTCATATGAAGAACTTGTATAAGCGCCATTAACAATCTGAGCGCCATCTGAACAATGATACAAATTTGAAAGACATGAAGTTGAAATCAAATACTGATGAGGGCCGTCAAAGGGATGACCTTCAGGAAAGCCCTGTACACCTGTGTGAACCAGTCTTTCTTGCGGAAGCTGGAAGTTGTGTCCAATTAAACGACTTCACTCATCAAAACACTGCTGGACAACAATAAAACCCAGCTAGAACTAAACCTTTCTGTTTGTTTGCTCATAACTCGAGGACAGGTCCCTGACCATGGAAAAGTAATAACCACTGAGCCCCACACAGGAGTACTGTATTTCAGATACTCACTCTTATCTAATACCACAGAAATATGGACTATACCTGTGTTGTACTGCACAGTAAGGGGTGTTAAAGCATCAATACAGTAAATTGAGCACAAACAGCAGCTTGGCCACAAAACAGGATGTGTGTTTGACATAAGGCAGATGATACACACAATTTGGCACAGGTCAACTATGGAGACATTACACAAATACGTTGTTTCCTGGATACTCACTCTAACCCTAACCACTGACCCAAAAATCAATCTTGCTTTCAACTGGGGACATGGTTTATGTCCCTATTTGGACAAGCCGTCCCCAAAAGACAGCCAGTGACGACACACACACACACAGCAGGTGGCAGACCTTGACATAGCACATGTTTTCAGTCAGTGTGTATTTCTGGACGTGACAGTGATGAAGTGATTTCCTGCTGTTCACAAGGCTGGTCTGCTCAAAGAGCCATCCTGGTTCACAATCACACAGAGAGGCTGACTGACTCATCGATGTATAACAGAAACACAAACATACACACACACACATCGAATATTTGTTTGTGTAGCAGGTGCCTTGACTGATCCAAGTTGTTATTAGAGAAAAAATCTTCAGATTCAGTTGTTTGTGTGGAAATGAAATTACTTTTGTGTCTCCAGGAAACTCCAAGTGTCAGAAATAACTCCTCCAAACTGTGATGGTGTGTTTCACTCACTGATGATAAAGAGGAAGTGAGGAGTTCAGAGAACAGCAGGGTGTTGAAAGTAGAAGTTGAGGGTTTCCGGTGACTGACTCTTCTGATCTGCTACTACGTTTGTTCTATTTCATTCAGCGTCACCCACTGAACTCGGTGGGCAGGTTTGCTTCTGATCGGCCGTTTATAGCTTCATGACTTTAATCAGAGCAGACAGCTTGTGAGCCGGCTCCCTTCATTTCCTGGAGTGAAATTGAATTGGCCGTAATAAAAGAAGTCCGTGTGGATTGAACACATATAAAACACAAGGGGGAAGATGGAGACAGGATTGTGTGAATGATGCATTTAGTTAATCTGATGGACTTTGGATTCTTATGTGAGGCCTCATCATGGAGGATGAATGCACGCTAATGGATTACCTGATCTAAACCAATCAACCTCACCCAACACTGCTCCAAACCAATCAGATCTCTGTCCATAGAGGCTGCTGCAACACACACACACACACTCACACACACTCACACACACTCACACATACACACACATCTGATAATGTGCTCAGTTTAACAGCACATGACCTCTCAGCAGAATCACTCTCTGCTCATACATCAAAGTGCTCTAGTTAATCAATAATAGGAATTATAGCAACTTAATAAAAACACTAACATATCACGGCTCCTTTTGAGAATCTGATTTACAAGCAGATAAAGAATCTACAGCCATACCAGCAGCTCTGACAAAGCTTGCAGCTAAATGCTAATGCCATCAGGCGAACAGTGACCATATGTTAACTATGTCAGTTTAGCTCGTCAGCATGCTAGCATTGTTATTAATTATCTCAGTAAGATTCATCCCCCGGGCTCCATAGGTCTCTGTATATTTCATTGTAATATCTCCGATAGATGTTAAGATATTTCAGTGGTGGACCAATCAACAGTGCTCTCCCCTGTAGAGCCATGCTTCAAGCATACATTTATATGATACGCATGTTTACTTATATACTCATTAATATAGCGAACTTTTTCTTAAAATACGTATATTCGTCTGCAAGCTGTCTTCCAATAAAAATAATAACTAAAAAGTTTGATGAAGCCTGGGGTCAAGGGAGTTGTCTTCGCTATGAAAATATATGTGACACCACTCCCAAATCCTGTTTACAGATGAGATGGTGTGTTTCATTCAAATTCCGCAGCAATCGTGATTTAATACCAATTTAGTGACCAATAAAAACAGTGGAAGGAAAAAACAGCCGACTGGTTAACTGGCAGTTTGTTTTACCTTCGTCATACGTTGTTTGCACCAGAAGCAGAGAAGGGAAAAGCCACAGGTAAAGAGGATATGACTCAATTAAAAGGCGACCAAATGGAAACGTCCCATTAGCTCAAATCCAATTGGGGATTTCTCTGGGTTTGAACATTGTTGAATATACTTTGAATAATAAGTCCACAAGTCAACACAATATATAGGTCTGGCCATTTCTAGATTTTATGTGAGGAAGTGTTAAATATACTTGGCATATTTATCTTTATACAACCAAAATATCAGAAACCCACCATCACACCTGATGCACCACAATCTTTAAATTCAAGTGAGAAAACACCCAAAACCCATTTTTGTATAGATTTTCCATGACCTCACACACTGTAGTTAACACAAAACCTTGAGAGTGAAATTGTTACTGAACGTCCCTGCAGGACAATAAGAACATAAAAGTCTCTCCAGGGCTGTTAAGCTGACCAGAGAGCAGGAGTGATTTGTACCAACACAACTTTCAGCTCTTTTGAATACAACAGAGATCCTCAGCCTCAAAGGTTACTGAAGTTAGAAATTAAGATCGGACACACTGGTCCGAGACCACCTCCTCAAAGCTTCAGGACTGCAGCACGTTTCCTCGGGGCTACACTCCAAGCAGATAATGGGCTTGAATTGCACAACAGCTGAGGCCTAAGAGTCATTGTAGACCTATAAGCCCCAAACCTCTGAGACTGATTAACTTGTTTAAAGCACCGGCTGCCTGGAGCGAGCCTAAAAACCTCTTCCATGCAGGGTCAGACCAAACCACTCGGAATTATAAGGACATTGTGGTCCCTGTGAGGAAACCCAGACGTGTCCCTCTCATACCAGTGGGCAGACCACAAAGGTGAACATACACAAACACTGAATGGAAATTTTTTGCTTCGAGTGGCCTTCTCACAGACCTTTAGCTTATACACATAACTTGAAGACACTTGAGAAACTAAAATGGAACAATCGTCTGCCAAATCCATGCACGGAGTATTTAGAAGTTATGGTAGATCTGGAGACATCTATCAAGCACCACCAGGTTCTCAGGGCCCACCTCTCCTCCCTGGACTAATCAGTCAAATCCCAGTTAAAAGAAACCTAACGGCTGTAGCTGAATCACATTAAACGGATGGCTCGCCTCCCGCTCGGCTGCAAAGTGGATTAAACCTATATCCATTTATAACGTTCAGTGCTCAGAGCAACACTTAATGAAAATGCCAGTGGTTAAATCCCCACACACCCCCACCCCTCCGAATCCAACACTCTCGGTTATTTCTCTCTGCTTTCTATTTGCCTTGAGATCAAAATAAAGCAACAATACTTTGTCTTGAAAAAGTCACCTGGTCCAGTGAAATCCGATTTACACACAGACCAACAAAGATGCCAGCAAAAGGTACTTGAGCCACTGACTTGTGATGTCATCAGTGTTTCCTTTGTCATCTCTACATCATGTTCAGGTTCAGAGGCGGAGTGCGGTGGGTTTGTGGAGTTCTCTCTCTAAGATGGGATCACTGTGACCCACCCACCGTTTGTCAAGCACCAGGTGCTGCTGTTATGGACACAGTCAGAAGTCACATGGTTTCACAGAGAAGCATTTTCACAGAATAAATTCTGACAAACAAACGTTTCTTACACAAGTCGTTGTATCATGTGGTAGCACGTAGCTAAACCTCTTGTTTTCTATGGCATAAGTTGTTGTCTCTGAGCTGTCATGAGATGAAGTGTGTGATTGTTTCCCTCTCTGACGTGATGCCACCTCTCCCTCTCCTCTACCTCTTTGCCCATACATCTTTTCTCTGTGACTTGCATTGGTCTCATGCACTTTAGCTCTCGTTCTCTTCTTGCGTCATGTCTTCCTATCCCAGGTTTTGTCACCTCAGCTCCTGATGGATTACTGTAAGCCAGTAAATCTCTCTCAGTCCGTCGCCCAGTGGTGACAGGTGACAGCCATGATGACCCGCACGTGCACACTTGCCTGCATGTGTGTGTGTGTGTGTGTGTGAAGGTGAGTTTCGACTATTTCCAGCATAAGGTGTCACCCTCCAAATCTGTGAGACAGTGTAGCATATCAGCGGATGGGCAGCCGCGCAACTCGTAACATTCTTGTGAACTTCCGAGAAGCACAGCTGGCATTCAGCTCGCTCACATGAAAAACACGGTGAGAAGCGGGCACACACACACACACACACACACACACACACACACAGCCAGATACATGTGCCCGACTACCAGTCAGAAATACACACACATATACAGGCGGCTCTAGTGTTGAGTCTGTGACACAAATCTGCCCTCATCAAAGGTCAAAGTTCTCAAAGATGGCAACAGTTTCCAACTCTTAAAGGGATAGTTCACTTAAAAATGAAAATTCACTTATTATCTACTCACCACTATGGCGATGGAGGGGTGGGTGAAGTGAAGTAGGAAGATATCTGAGCACATTTAGGCAAAAACATGATGTAATCTACCTTGTTTTACTTGGATGACACCACACGAGCAGTATGGACACACGTTGTGTTTTACTATTGTTTTATTACGTCTGAAGTGTATGTCGCCATTGACTTACATTGTATCAGATTCAGCTGCTACAAAGTTTACCCCGAGACTCCTAAAGGGTTTTATGGACTTAAACACTTCACCCACCCTTCCATCTGCATCGTGGTGAAGGAGGGAATTTAATTTTTTGTGTGATCAATTCCTTTAACAACAAAAGCCAATAGCCTTTTTGTACTGATCTTAATATTCATAAACCCTCATATGTAACTGTTACAATTCAAAGTTAAACTGGTGATCTAAATTGAAACAAAATGCATATAGAGATATGCCCAAAACATGATCCTACTGGACTGTGAGTGTCTTTTGTATCTGTAATCTGATTAGAAAAGTCTGTAACAGGCTGTGTGTGAAGTGGAAGGTGACTCCTCTACCTTCAGAGCGCACTTCTGTCCTGTCTTCTTGTTGAAGCACTCCAGCACTTTGCCATTGATCCCTAAACCCAGGACCTGAGAGGAGATTTTATAATCGTCCGTCACTGCATGGCGCTTTATCTCCAGTTTGGGCTCGCCGGGCAGGGGGAAGTGAGGGAACTCGGTGCCCGGGTCCGTCCTGCCAGCGGCGGACACCTCCTGCTGCTTGTGATCGGGCTCGTCCGCCGGGGAGTCCGGCTCTGCCTCAGCAATCGGCGCTTGAATCGGTTTATCCGGTCGCTCCTTTCCGTTTCCATTCTGCAGCATGGCTGGTCTCACCGGCGTGTGGTCACCGGCCGAGTTCGGGAAGTGAACGCGGTGAGTGATTCACCGAAGCGAGGTGATGACTCCAGACAGCTGCGCTCCGGTAACTGCGTAAAGCGGAGGAATCCTGTGGTGCGTCCGCGCGCCGGAGCCCCTGGAACGTCTCCGCTCAGTAAATCCCACACTGGTTCTAAAGTCAGGCTTTTTTCAAACTATCTGTACAACACACACTTCATTCGCAGGGAAACTACACATGGATTAATATGTCCCTATCGCGCTGTCCACGTTACAGTCCAGAGAAACCCAGATAATCCCGCACATCAGAATGAGAGAAAGTAAAGTCCAGTCAGAGAGATGTCTGCTCGCTGTAGGGATGACAGGCTGAGTCCTTCTGATTCACATGGCCACTCACTGTCACTTTTCGTACAAGCACCACCCTCCTTCAGTCAAGTCATTTCTCTCAAATGGACCCGTAGGGCCGCCTTAAAGGAGCAGACCGTGAATGTGCAGTAGTTCAGTGGTCAGAGGAGAAGGAGAGGAGGGGTTTTAGCTGGAGAGTAGAACTTGTTTTAGTCCTAAAGAGTAACTTAACTTTATCTTAAAAATACACTAACAGATTTCCAGCAAAGCAATAGAAGATAAACTTGAATTTCACTCAGTAGAGAGCAAACCCCTGCCGAGGGTCAACAGCACCCTCAGGGAGCCACATTTAGAGTCACTATATCTGGATGTATACTTGGATCTACACCAAATTGCACACACTCATACATATCAGTCCCATCAAACATATCACGATGGTTCTTTTATTTCAAAATTGTCTCTAAGAAATCAAGGAAAAAAATTCCTTATAGCATGATGCAAGATAAAGTGATACAAAAATTCATCCAAAAATGTCAGGAATTCTTCCTTGAGCCACGCCCCACCCTGCCATAGAATTTCACAAAAATCCGTTAAGTAGTGTTTGCGTAATCCTTCTAAAAAAATAAACAGACTCAGATTAAATCATTAACTCGTTGGCAGAGGTAATGAAAATAGTTTTGTATGGTCAAAAACTGTTTATTACACAAATGAAATAGTTGTTAACATAAAGAGACTATTTCTGCGTTTGTGTTTGTGTGGGTGTGTGTTTGTGTTCAGTAGTCCAGTGCACATATGAGAGCGACTCCCCGTTTGATCCAGTGTCTCTGAGTTTGATCTGTAGGCAGCTCCACTGAGATCACGTAGTTGGTGGAATGGCCGGTGGTGGAGAGCGTCCCTACAAAAGCACACAGAGCAGTTCAGTGACATAAAGAAGGCAGGAAAGCAGTTTGTACTTTTCCTTGCCTGTGTCGACTTAAGTGTTTCTCATTGGCCAACACAAGGTGTTGGCTGTGTGCTGCGAGTGGAAAATACAGTGCTGCATTTTCAGACGCTTCGTGAAACGGGATACTAACACGAGTCTATTTTTGGGTGAGTAATAAAACCACCAAAAGGAGATGCACACAAACACTCCAGCGAGTGGACACAAACACAGAATCACACTGACACAGTTCCTAACCTGAGCAGCAGATCCACAGACATGGGTGAAAACTAACGTTTGCTTTTTTAAACTAAGCTTGGTGTAATATAGATGATGCAGACTTGCTGCGATGCTGTGTGCACAGACTCCTTCTGGTGTTTTACAAGTGTACATAGGCAAATGGACTTGCTTGTGTTGCCAGGTGCCTATACACGTGTGTTACTCATGAAGATACCATGACCTTAATGACTTAGAATCTTTACAGATTTGCGTACTGACCGGCACGTGTTAGCGTCTTGTAGATGGGACAGATGTAGACCCCGGAGGTCGGGGGTTGGCGGTTGGGTTTGGGCTTCATCCAGATGACCACCATTTTTGTGTGGAGCTCCTTGGGCCTGGACTCTGTGAGCTGACATGCCTCATGGTCCCAGCGGGCGCCGTCCAGGAAAAGGCCGTGGATGTAGCAGCCAGCGCTTGGTTTCTCTGTTATCTCTGACTCTGACCTCCCTATGATCTGTGGGCAGGGGATTACATTGAGTTGTAGCCTTATACCTAATATAAGTTAGTATATTTTCACTGTGAAATACAAGTATTGGCAGTAACTTATACTGCCAGACACGCAGCCTACTGTCTGACCTCAATATCAAAACCAATTGTGTCGATGGAGGCGCCGCAGCGGCGGGCGTAATTCTGGAGGGCTCCGGTGAGAAAAGCCTGAGGGAAAAAAAAGCCACTAATCCAGAAGACAGGTGGAATGCCATCAGAGATCCACGTCCCCAGGAAGGTGATCCTTTGAAGCAGGTCTGACACCCAAGAGGCCAGAGGCTTCAGAGAGGGGTAGGCCTGGAGGGACGGAGACACACAGCCAATCAAAGAGGTGTTCTTAGAAAGCGGAGCCTACAATTATAGCACTATACAATGGATATGATGTCTTTGTCAGATTTGGCGGGTTTTCAGAATATCAGTTTGAGTCAGGGTTTCTCTTTAAAAATAGCAGGAAGAGTCACACTGTCAACGGTACAATGGAATATTACATATTGAAGAGATTTCTGAAATAAGATTACAGTAAAACGAGATAAAGTCTGAAATCGAGAAGAAAGAGATACATTTTAAGAATTAATTTGAAGTTGTAGTAAATTAATGAGCAAAAAGTTTTAATATGAGAATAAAGTTGTAATTTAAAGAGGAAATAAGCAGCAGGAAGAACCCTTGCTCAGTTGAGTTCCACTCCTTTAGATCGAAATTCTTAAATACCGATTACATTGTTTCTTGTGAAACTAACAAACCCCTGAGAATACCACTCTGTTCTCAGAATATTAGGACTTTATTCCTTAAATCTATTTTCTCCCTTGAAGTGACCCTAATACTAGAGATACATATATGTAAAGGATATTGTTAATAAATACAATATTCCAAACAGCATTTTAAATCAGAGGAGATCGTGTAGATATGAACCTTTTTTTGATGAATTTTCTATTAATTAACCTTTACCACATATTTTGTGTGAGACACGGTGTCTGATCACTGCCTCCTGCTAGCGATAGGAGAGGTCAGAAGAATAATAATGGAAGTGAGTTGGTCTTACCTTGGCCGTCCACATGCTAGGCACGGTGTTGTTGAACAGGCTGCTGGACATTAACTCCAGTTCTGATGACATCACCACTAAACCCTTCAGAGCCTTCACGATGTCACCGAGACTCTGAGCGATGACCTCCAGCAGTTTGTTATATCTGAGAGACACAAAACAAACACATGATTTAAACTGACCTGCTATCAGATTGTTGCCTCTGCCAAGGTGGTTTTCACACCCGTCCATTTGTGTGAAATTAATAGTCCCTGGCAATGCGATACTTTACAGTGCACCAAAGAAAAGATGACTTAGAAAATAGTTTCAAGGATTTCTGTCATCCCAAACTCACTTTACACGAGTTGCTGAGAAGTTCCAGCAGACACACACACACACACACACACACACACACACACACACACACACACACACACACACACACACACACACACACACACACACACACACACACACACACACACACACACACACACACACACACACACAAACACACACATATATATGAAAAAAGCTGTTATTACAGTGTGATAACAAAGACATTTAATTATGGTTAGGAGCTGAGACTTTTAAAGGCTGCAATTTCAGCTTCGACTTGTCTCAAATAAAGACATTACATTACTAGTTTCACGTTTAATTGTTATTTTCTTAACCTGAGAAGTGAAATAATAGTAAGTTTAAACTAGCTGAATCACAGATCTGTTCTGGCTACTTGACCTCACACTAAGCTGAACATTGTCAAAGAGGCTTTCAGTGAAGCACAGTTTCTTTCTCTGATCTCAAAGAATCCCAGATGTGTCCTCCTGCTAAGAGCTATTTATACAAATATTTTAAATATGTGTGCATGGGATTCACTTACCAGATCCCAGTATGGCATGTTAGTGTCATGAAAATATGTTTGTACCATAAACAGTCATTATCGGAATTTAAACGCACATTTTGTGTTTTAGGCTGCTCTCTGTTTTTTCTCCTTGAGATAATACTGCAATGAATAATAACCAACTGTCTTAGGCTGCTCTCTATCAAACAGTAACAAAAGACGAAGTTTGAGGATGTCTTAAAGTAATTGGTCCTTACCACTGTTGCTGATTTTTCTTTACCTGCTTCTAAGATTAAGATCAGTTTGAATCTACTTTGTCACTGAGGGAATATTTGACTTGAGCAGCTACTTGGCAGAGTGATATAAGGAGACATGCAGTGTGGTTTGCTGTGTGATCCCTATGTGAGGTTACCTGATGACCTCCTGGACAAGCACTGTGTTCATGGACTCCTCATAGAGGACCGGGTATTTTTCCATCACTTCCTGGATGCTGAAAGGCGGAGGGATCTTTTCAGCGATGCCCGCCACGATCTCCTTCACTATCTGCGGTACCAGAAACACAACAAGTCTCAGCCAACAGTCAAGGCCTTGAGAGAGATTGTTGCAATCAAATCTATACTCATAACAACTTTATGCCCGACAGGCAACTCCACAGGTATCGGCCTGTGTATTCAGCTAATAATGTAAATAATGGTAAAAGTATCTGGTAACTAGGTATTTAATGACTACACTGTATACACTGACAACATGAGCATTGATAGAGACAGAAAAAGAAGAGCAAAGGAAATCAAATCAATCAATCCACGCACCTCCTCTGGAGTTTTCCCCCCAGCAGACACGGCTCGCGGCTGCAGACGGACTATGGCTTCCAGCAGGGAGAAGGTCTCATTCTGGGCAAAGCTGATGTTTGCGTTGTCATGGAGACCAAAGATCTCTGGTGTGTCGTTGATGGGCAAACCACGAAAGTATTCCAAGTAACCCTGGGATCAGAAAACAGGTCAGGTCACTCGCTGACACCAATTAGTCATCATTTAGTTTGATAGCCACGTGGTTCGATGTATATGTGACATTTTAAAACATTATTTTTTCAATCTTATTAACCTGCAGGACTTAACACGTACAACGTCTCCTCCTGTGTGACTGCAGATGTTTGTAATTATCTTTTTCCAACGTTATATATACTTACAGTCTCACATCTTACATTTCCATGTTTTGTGAGCAGCAGCAGGAACAGAGAGAAAGGTTTTTGTTATTATGAACTCCTCAGAGAAAAAATTAAGAAAACTAAAACTAATCTAATCTAAAACTCCTTAAAATGTATTTTTTTTCTAATTTGTATTTTTGTTTTGTTTAAACAGAAATATAAACAGGGGAAGACTAAGTGAAAGTTTCTTTTGATGGAAATGTGAACCGGCAATTCAAATAGTATTTTCCTTTTTGATGAACCCTTGAATTTAGGTCATAAATATTGCTGAGACCTCTCAGCTTATTAAAACATTATCTTCTTATCGTAATAGTATGTTTTAGCTTATATCATCTGTCACTGATGACTGCCTTGTATCTCATGAGGTTTGTATACCAACAGATGTAGTGAAAGGTCAATACACTGATCTTATCATGACTTCTTGAATGCTGTCTACATTCTGATGGCTTACCTTGATATCCAGACCCGTGTCTATCTGCTGGTAGACTCCAGACGAGGAGTAGGCATGATTATCACAGAGAACAGCAGGACAATAGAAATCCTCCAGCACACTGAGCAGACATCGTCTGTCCCAATCATCTGTCACACGGCCGCCGTAATTGATCTCGCCTGCAGTGTATTTCAGCACCTGGTCGGGTGGAGCACAAGAGGGGGGGGGCAGATAGATGAACACACATTATCTGACTGAAAAAAAAAAAAGTTTCTTATTAAAAGCCCTGTTTATTTGATGTCTAAGGTTATATCTTATAATGATCTTATAATGATACAAAATACAAAGTTGCATATAAAATTGAAACTAGTGGCTTTAAAACAAATATGCCGAACAAGTAGTTGAACATAGAAACCAGCTTTCTCTGCCCCACCTTGTATGGGATGTCCTGGTACTCGTCCAGGAACATTTTGAGTTGGCTGATGCAGATGTTCAAGTCTCCGTCTGTGAACTCGTAGGGAATGTTGAAGCCCAAAGAGCCAAACTTCCTGCGCTCCAAAGCAATTCCATGGAACAGACACAGAGACAGGAGCAAAGACCTGAAGCTTGTTAACTGAGGAATAGAATGAGAAGCAAGGAGAGGATTAAGATAACTCTGCTCTTCAAAGGAAAGGATCATTCAAATGTACAACAAGACGCTTCTAAAGTAGAAATCCAAACTGATCAAAAGAGGCCGATTTTCTATTCCAAAGTAAATGATAAGGAGATGGGAGGGTGACTGGGTGGGTGACAGACCTTGGTGGAAGAGGTGATAAAATCATTAGTTAGCCTCAGGTAGGTTTTCTGTAGGTTGGCCTTGATGCCTTTGGGAGGCTCGATGGTCATCTTGGAACCATTTTGGAGAATGGACACCGGGAACTTGTTGCTGGGAAGACTTGTGAGCCACAGACGGAAGTCCTTGTGCACCTACGGAGAAGATTGGACATTTGCTGTTCATTATAGTGTGGATAACTGACCCAAGCCCCTCCGGACTGGGGTTCAGAAAAAAATTTGAAAAGATATTCTGGTTCGAGTCGGGTCATGTTGGCTGAGCTGATTTTATACACTGCACATGTCCGCAAATGGGGAAAATAAGAAACACAACAAACAGCAGTTTACATTAATGACATCGGTTCGGGTTCAGACACACAAAAAACACAATGCCTGGTGGGTTTGGGTTAATTGGGCTCGGTAAGTTTTCTCTTTGATTCGGGAAGAAAAATGTGGTGCGAAGGAGGAAATTGAAACCATCTAATTGGTGGGTAAACGGTTCAGTATAAGTCACCACACAGAGTCTGTGTTTTTGTGTTTGTATGTGTATGCCCATGGTGTTTTTTGTGTGTGCGTATTTTCTGACCTTTACTGGGTTGATGTTTTCGATGAGTCTATCCAGCCCCGGCATCCAGCTGGGTGCCAGGTGACAGTTCTGGAAAAAGACCCAGTGACCTCTTTCCATGGCAGCGTGCATCATGATCTCAGCCCAGGGTCCCTGCATCACACAGATGTGGAGTCAACAACAACAAGAGTTGGGTCAAACATTTACATTTCCTAAAAATTGTCATGGTATCACAATTACAGGAAACTTTCAGGAAGGCGTCAGAGCTCTCAGTTCAATGAAGACAGAAACTGAGGACAGGATGTCGCAACAGTTTAGCACTCTCCAGAATTCTAACTCACATAATTGCAACTAATGTGATAAACAGATGCTAATACCTATACTAAACACAGGGGAAGTATATTGCTGGGAGAATGTTTGGCTAGTCACAATGAGCCTGTATTTATCCTAAACCCTACACATGAGGTCATATCGTTGTTCTGTGAGGTCAATTGCTGCGTTTGGAATTTTAGCATATGTCACAGTAGTATAACACATTGCCCCAGCCTTCGGTCAGAAGTACAGAAAACAATTAGCATATAGGTGGCCATTATTAACAAGACAAATGTCAATGGCCTGGTTCTGTGAGAAAGTTATTTATAGTGGCTATATCCCCAGGGTCAGAGAAAGTGTGCAGAGGGAGAATCTGACCTGGCCCTGGCCCAGAGAGATTGCACTCATTTTCTTGGAGAACTGCATGAGGTCAGCAAATTTGTAGAGGTCGGCAGCGGGGTCGGTGCCAGGGGAGAGGACAAAGATGAGTGGAGTGAGGGTGGAGGATTCTTTGAACACCACAGACAGGTCTGACGTCTGTGGAGAGACAGGGACAGAAGGACTAATAAGCCTTAAATACTGCTGCCACATACAAGAGAGCAAAAGTTCATTCTATACTGCAAACATTAAAGATTGTTTGCACTGCGGCTGACCCAGCCAAAACAAATGGAGCAGTTCGTAATGCATTAATGTTTCCATACTTTTAAATCACAGCGATAAGAACATCTCTGTGTCACTACATAAATATTGGTTTTAACATGAGTATAAAGGCAAAAGGGGAGAACAAGGAGGAAAGCTTCTCGACCTGAGGTTCTATGAAGCGCTGTCCCAACTGAGCTGAGACAAAGTCCTGGAGGCCTTGAATGAGACGATCCGACCTCAAGCAGCGCAGGATCAGCAGCTTCTGGAAAGAGTCCAGCTCCGTGTCCCACTCCTCTGGGAGGGCCTCTCTGTAGGCAAACATAACCACACCTTGTTAAAAGGGCTGTGGCAGCTTCTGCACAATATAAATGATGAGGAAGTGTGTTGTTGTGAACAAAGAGGTTATTAAATGCTTGCCTGTGAGGCTGGCTGCTGTCAAAAATCCTCCTGAAGCCCTGCAGATGATCTGGGAAGCTCTCTGCGAGTTTGCTGAAGCTGTCAAGGGCGCTGAGGCTCAGGATGTCCTGCCAGGCGCGCTCTGACAGCCAGCTCACCGCTGGGTTGGTCAGCTCTTGTGCAGGCATCCCTCCAGACAGCAGGTAGCGCCACTCAGCCTGACACAGATTCATTGAGGGCACAAGAGTTAACTCAGCTTGCGTATCTGAATTGGTTAGAGAATATTAAGGAGACAAGCAAACAGACAGTACGAAGCTACAAACTCCTCTGTTGCTCACCATGTCAATTTTGTTTTCATTCATCATGATGCGAGTGCACAGGAGGAAGGCGAACATAAGTTTGTGCTTCTCAAACAAACTGCGACACACGTTGCTGTACAGGCTGAAGGTGAAAAACTCATTGATGTTGACAATTCTCCTCGTCACTGTGTCTGTGAGGAGAAAAGTCCAGAAAAGAGTCATTAGCAAAATCTAGTTTCGGTGTCATGAATTAGTGTCAAGTTTTTCCAACTGCACAGGCACAATTCTCAGTGTGCAACCAGAGAGAGCATCATTTACTGTGTGATTTATTTCTACCTGCTTTCTCAGAGTTGGCAATGCTTTTCATGAAGATGCCAAGGAACCACTCCAGAGAGTACTGGTACATGGGGTCAACACTGGACAGGTCCGATACACAGAAGAAGAGGATCTGCGAGCGCTCAGCCACTGGCACATACTCCAGACGGGTGGCATCAATGTCCATTTCTGTCTCTTCTGCTGCCCTCACTTTTGCCTGTCGGTAAAATCAGCTTGTATTACTAGTAGGAAAATCAATGGTAGCTTATGCGTTGAATGATACATCACTTGAAAAATCATATATGAGGTTTTACAAGGAGTTGTCAATGAGAAGAAAAACCGCTCTGGACTGTCGGACCTGGATTTCTCCAGCCTTGATCTTGGAAGCCTCCAGCACTTGGATGAGCTCCTCGTTGTCCACAGGGTTTCCCTCTGTGGAGCTGAGCCGGTGCAGGATCTCATCCTCAATTTCTTTCAGCTCCTGTTTCATCTTAGCGTTGCTGACGATGAGCTGGTTTTTAGCCTCCTCCAGGTCTGGACGCTCCTCAGCCACGACCTGGCCCAGCAACTGGTCCTCTAGACCACTGAATACACACAGAACAGCCTTTTACATAAACACTTATCGTCAGAGTGTGTGGTTTTTCAGAAGTACTGTTAGTAACTTAAATTACCATTGATAAAATACTAACTATTTCATGCCTACCTCTCAGTCTCCAGTTGTACATTGAAGATATTTAAAAAACAAAAATATTGAATCATATCTAGAACAGTTCTGTGTATATGCTTTATATCTCTGTTATCTACACATCTGGTTCTAGGGCAGAGTTGTGTAAAACAGTTTTGTGTTACCTGGGTGACAGGGTGAAGTTGATGAGGGTGACTAAGGTAGAGATCTCAGGAGAGTAGTGTGGGTTTGGCAGCTTAGTGGTGATGTACATCCTGAAGTCTTCATGGTAAGGGACGACTGAATCTCCCAGTTTCAGCATCATGCTGCCCTGCTGCTTAAACGTCTGAGAGCCACAATGTAAGTTGCAGATGCAGACCCATGTGTGGTGGATATTCGAACAACACTAGAATACAGGCTCTTTTCATTTGTAACAGATTTGTGTATACATACCTGTTGCAGCAGGACAGGATCGAGAGCAGGGTCCAGTTCCTCTCCTATGTTCTCCAGAAGGCAGGGTTTACCAAAGCGAATTGTGTTTTCAAGACTGCGTAGGAAATCCCGATCACTGAGCTTTATAACCTCTAACCCATTGTCACGCTCCTGGGTAATAACAGGAAGCAAGTATGGATGAGCAGTGAATCAAATATAACTGCAGATAGTGACAAGCTTTTGAAGAAGTTGTAAGTGAGACTAAACTGTACTAGAACCTCTATTCTATCTATAATATTGGTACTGGTCAACAATTACTATGTGATGTGGAGAAAAATATAAAAATCTTGGTATTGGCTATTGTTTTGTCTTTTGTCTCATTGACACCTTCAGCAACTGTGGTCAGATCCGAACAGGCAGAGATCTCCCTCACCATGTTTTTGATCCACGTGTTGGCTTGCCCCTGAGGATCAATGAACAGAGCCCAGCGTAGAGAGTACTGAGTGATCACACCGTTCTCCACTGAGAGGTTATCCTTAGGCAAACCCGATATCTATACTCACAGAAAAGACAAAATACGATGGAAATGTATGTCAATGACCACGGAAAATAAGGCAGTTGGTTGGTTTGATAATTTACAATGAAGATGTCTTAATAGGCCTTGACCCTGAAGGTCAGCTGACGACAGGTTGGATCTGACCTGCCAGGAGCGGATCTTGACTGGATCTGCTAGAGTGCTGGTCAGGTTGGGTTCCTCAGTGTGTGGAACACCTAGTTCTTTGAAGCAATGCAGCCACTCATCTGCCATGGCTGCTCTGTATTCTCCCTAAACATAAAAACAATGAACATTGATGCAATCTAGCAAACATGCTGCAATGATTGTACTGAAGTATTAAAGTGTAAAATGTTGTGATTGTGTTAGGTATGATTTGTTGTTTTGTCTACTGGAACAACAAAACGTCTTGAGTCACGACCAACTTACAGTGAAGGGTCCCAGGTACGCTATGTATCCTGCAGATAGAAGCACGTCGCCGGCAACATTCTCAACCATGTAATCCAGATGTTGCACCGTTTCCTTCCAGCGGACTTTTTCATCTGCCAGTCCTCCAATAAGCTGCAGAAAAACAAGCATGTAGCCACTATGAATATTAAAGCAGGCAAATGTACTGAAATATCTATTCGTTATTGTTTAGCATTTTACATGTCTTTGTTTTTTAAGAGCAAATACTTCTTGTTACAGAACATGAATTTCTGTACTTGCTTTCTACTACAGTATAAAATAATTTCTTATGTGAGGTCCATATTACTGTATATCCAACCAGCCACAAAGCTGTCACCCCTGTCCATTTTTTAATGTTTTTTTGTCTGCTTTTAAGAAAGATTACAAAAAAACTATTGGACAGATATCCACAAAATGTGGTGGAAGGATGTGGAATGGGTCAGACATTTTTTTTTATCGAGGTCAGTGCGCGTTCAGGATTTTTTTCCTTCACTTTTTCCAACATTGTAAAATAGTAAGATGCTTTTCAAAATGTTCCTTCATTCCTCAGAGAATAATTTAGAGTTATATTATATGTTCATATTTAAATGTTATATTTGGCTCTATTTAACATAAATAGAAACAAATACACTGTAGCTACTACTGTTGTGATTTAAAGTATTTGTTTTTGAGCATGTATTACGTTCAAGCTCACTGGTTTAGGATACTGATATTTCAAACTTTAGTCTACCACCCTTCTGCTCTCCTTTCTGAGCTGCTGTGACGCTAGACTAGGAAGTTGTGTCTTATCTTATCTTATTGCTCCTTCTGACCTTGTCTGCTCGGACGAGACGGGCCTCACACAGTTGATACTTGTTGTCCAGCTCATCTTTCTTGGCCAGACATTTCTGGTACGTGGCCTGTAAAGTGGCGATACCGCCCTCCACCTCTGCCAACTTTGCATTGGCATCATCCAGGATTATCTGGGTTTCTGCTAAGTCATCCTGGGCCCCCTTGAGAGCTAGCTGTACAAACATCAAACAAGTTCGATGTTTAGATCACACTCTTAAGTGAAGTGACATGAATTTAAATATATTGGTGTCACAAATATGGTGACGGCTCAACAATAACTTTTTACCCTTTTTGGTTCCACAGCCTTGGACACAAAGTGATATACATGCATGGCTCGCACCCACTGGCAAATGGACGTACAGGCCTTGGAAACCTTGGCAATTGCGGCTGGCTGGAAATCGTCATTATCCATGTAGGGCTGGACTAAAGTGATCACAGTATCTGGGATGTTGTCCTGCAGAAATGATTAGAGAGACAGGAAGCGTCACATCAGTGTCAACACCTGAGACATAGAGAGCTATAAAGTCTACAATAAAATCTGAATGAGGCAATAATCCTGTTCTGTAGAGACTCTGTTAACATATATATACAGTGACAGCATTAAATCCATGTGCCTTACCTTATCATACTTGAACAGACTGTCCAGAAACTTGCCAGGGTCCTGTAATAGACCTTTTCCAACCTCCCAGTAGTCGTCGATCTTGGTACCAGGCTTCTCTCCAGGTAACTTTTTAGGTTTGATGCCCTTCATAATGCACAACGCTTCCATAACCAGCCTCACCCCGTTGGGAGGTCGCTGCAATCCTCGTACCTGTGGAAAAGATGTAGTCCCAAGAATCTTTAAAAACAGTGCGGTGGTAATTGGAGTTTATCTATCATCAATCATTATCAAAACCTCTGACCTCAGCGACATCAGTCTTATTGAGTGACTTGAGGCTGGTGAGAGCAGAATCCAGAGCTGGCAGAGCCTCGTCCAAATTTTTCTTAGCATCTGCTGCGATGGCGCCGGCAATACGAGCTTTCTCTGACGCTTTTGCTTCCTCGGCCTGCACCGACCTCCGGGTCTCCTCTGCAACCACTGTGTCTTTCTGTCCACATAAAATGACAAACACAGGACACACAAAATACACAGGTTATACAGTTCAGTTAGGATTTCCAAGAAAAAAACCTGAACATTTGTATATGTACAGAGGGATGAATATGTCAGCAGTACCCAGACCGTTTAGACCACAACCCCCCAAAATGACCGTCAGAGACATGTGACGCGCCTTAACCCAGAAGTGGTTGAAGCACATTGATTTGAGATAGTTAAAAAAAAAAGTAAAGTCTTACTTTTTGTGATTGTGGTCACTAATCTGTCATAATCACCTTAGGGGTCATGTGGGGACATAGAATTTTATATTTGACTACATTTCGAATCTTTTGTTAAAATTATGCCTGAAATATGATACAAAAAAAAAATATATATATTATATTTCTCGAAATCACCACCTGACCCCTATTTTGGTGTATTGTGATCATCCAGGGAATCCTAAAGTTTAGTAACCACTGCAATATGTAAGTGTCATCAGTGCCAGGAGAATGCATGAAAAAGGTATATATTTTGTGTGTTGCTCATTTGCTTCCAACCCTATAACCACTTCCTTACTTTTATGGTCTCCATGGTGGCTTCAGTTTCCCGAGTGGCCTCCTCCAAAAGAGGTCTCATCACCTCCAGTTCCTCCTGCATTTTGCTCACATCCTCTGCTGTGCGCAGGAGCTACAGGACCACAGAGAATCGTTGTCAGAAAAGAGGACTATTAAAACAACCATCTCACTCACGTGAGGGGAGATTAAAACCATCAAAAACAAAACAATAAGAGTTATTGTTCTTTTTGCAAGGGCCTTGCCTTGTCCAGACCGGTCTTCATGCGCTTACGAGCGCCGCACAGTTCCTGCTTCTTGCGTCCGGTTAGATCTGAGAAGATTCGGAGCAGTTCCAGGTAGCTCTTGGGTGTGACATAGTTGTAGCGTGAAAGCTCAGCCAGGTACTGTTGACACTTCCTGGCCACCATCTGGTGGATCTTTACACACATTGTTGTCTGGAGAAAAGAATCAAAATAGTTTTGGATTCAGTTTTCTGTTATTTACACCACAGGTAAAAATAAAGTTGAAGGAACTTAAAAAAGTAGTTTGATTAGGATAATTCATCATTGTTGCTGTGATATGTGCTGTTAATGTTGCATCGGAGTGCAGTCAAAAAGTGTCATCTTCATCTTCGTATTCAGATGAATGTTTAGCAGAGGCTACCTTGGTCTATCATCAGTTACACTACGGGGCAAATTCATTTCCAAACAATACATTTCCCTCTATTATGTTGAAACCCTTTTCTCTACTCACAAATTACTTATTTAACCAATCCATTTTCTTGTGGCCACTCTACATTTACAACTTCAATGACAAGTGTATTAACATCACATGTTCTCTTCATCAAATGTTTATCTTTCAGTGGACTGTCAACCGGGGAGAAATCAGGGCTCACAGCCTTTTATAAAAATCACCCTACATTCATTCAACTGCATGTTTGATTAGTTACTACATGTAAAATGCTGGTGGCAGTAGTGACGTTAAGATCTACATTTTTTATAGTAAAAAATGAGACACAGAAACAAATCAAAACCATAATGAGCCTGTCTCAAAGTGTTTGTACAGAAGTTCGACATTATCTCACATTTAGTCTCTTGTTTTTTCATCTTTGTTAACATACAGTACGTCCTTAGTTTGGCAATGTTATTTCAAAACCTTCGTACTAAAGAAACTCACACATGCACGCATGCACAAATGCATGCACTCACACGCACACATACAAACGGCCTCCTTACCAGTCCGTCCATGGCGGTGGGGCTGGCTTCTAGCTCGGGCAGATCATTGAGGAATGACGTGGCCACAGCCCGCAGAGCCTCCTCTGGCCAGGCACTGAACCAATCTATGGTGCAACATGTCACCAGTGAGGGAAACTGCCTCAGCCTGGAACGAAACACCTCACCGATGGGACTGCAGGAGAAGGAATGGAGAGAATTGTAAGCAATAGGGTAAGGTGAGGAGGAAGAGTTAAACAGAGATGGAGGAGAAACCTAGTCCATTTGTTTTCATTTTCAAAGTTACTTACCTCATGCAGAGCACAATGTGGATGTTGCTGCGGACCCTTTTGATGTAGGCAGCCATGAGGTTGGCTTTGGTTGGCTGCTGCCCCAGGTCTAACACCACTGGCTTCATTGCTGCTAGGATACGCTCCTGCTCGTCTGATGCATACAGGTTGGGAACATCCCCCGAGTTCAAAATGTTGTTGATATCCTCCAGGAATGACTCACTCTTAATCTGGTAGATTAACACAGAGGTAAGAATAAGTAAAATGGGGCCTTGTCTGACACGTACTCACTTATAGATTTTATTGAGATCTACATTGTTTTAGCTTTAATTTATATTTATTCAAAATAAGTTGAACAGTATAACAGGATCCCACACACTAAATACAATCAGTATGGTGTATGGTAAATAATACTGATGGTATCAGGAGGTAAAAAAACATCTGCTTTTTACCTGTGTGTCTACAAAGAGGAAGGTGATCTGCTGGTCCTGAAGACCAGCTTTCAACATGATGCTTTTAATATCTTCCCTCCACTCTGGTTGGCCATAGTTCTTGGCGAGCTCTATCTGGAAACAATCATATTCTGACCTGGAAATAAACAAACACACTGTGAAGATGGGACCACAAGATCATTAAATGCCCATATTGTTGTTCTTCCTTTTTTTAGGTAATAAAAACTGAAAATCTCAGTTTGATCCTTCAATATATCAAAATAGCTTGAGAAACTGGATTTGGATTCATTCAAACTTTTGTGTTTGGCCATCTTACATATGTGACGCAAGTTTAGTGAGTGACTGGCGCCCACTGCCACCCACTCCCAGCAGCAGGGCATTGCCCATGGGCTGGCGCAAGATGCGGCCGATACGGCATACATGCTCAATGGCGTCCATGAAGAGCACCAGCTTCATCTTGGTGGTGCTGATCTGGTTGTAGTCTTCCATGTATTCCTCCATCACCTTTGCCAACTAGATAATAAAAGACATTTAATGCAGAGGATAAGCAGTCATTACAGAAACTGAATGAAGCATGCAGTCACATAATCAACAGAGAGAAGGATGCCATAATATTACACAAAATATCAATCAATCAGAATCTGAATTGAGTGAATTGAATAAATATAAGTGTTTCATCCATTTTTTGTTTACGGGGAAATAAAAAAAAGTCTATGCTTTATGCATGCAACTGTTAGCTGTTCACAGAGGCTATGGCTAAGCATCTTTCCAACACAGGCCGTGGGTCAACTCACCTTTTCCTTGTCTTCTATACGTGTGTAGACTTTGGTGTCAGCTCCAGGGATCATGAAATCCCCGTACAGAACTTGCTGACCAGAAAAAACCTCTTCAAAGCTGCAGTCAAACTCCTTAATACGATCCTTCAGGAGTCTGTTGAACCAGTCCCTGTCCTCAGCGGACACAAGGCGGTCTTGGAAAACCCGGCAGCTTTCGTGGTACCACAATTGAAGCAGCTGCAACTTGCCCTAAAAACCCCAAAGTAATGCTACGCTTAGATAAAGGTGGAATACTGATGCATCCGCTGTCAGGATGTACAATATAACACTCATAAAAGTTATTTCTAATATGTATCAAGTGACTAAACCTGAGAAAGATATTAGTACAATCTATAGTAATGTGATTACTTCACATAAATGTGATTGTGTTGGTTCTGACTACCTCTATCATGCCAGCCTCCGCCATGAGGACGCCCTGGAAGACCTTGGACAGGTCCCTCAGGTTGAAGGTGTAATGGGACTTGGATGGAGTTGGGAGAAGCTCTGAGGTAATGGTAGAATAGACTCGGATTGTGGCGTCTACCAGAAGCTCATTGAGCGGCTGAATTTCTGGCACAGGTCCTGATGAAAAAGAGCAGGACAAAAGAGAGAAGTGAAAACAATAAAACATGAAATTTAATTCAGAGAATATATTTACTAGATATATATACTTTTAGATGATGCTTTATCAGACAAACTTTTTTTTTCATGTGTGTGATATGTGTGCTTTATAAATACAATGAAAAGCATTTAAACCATGTGTATTTTTATACTTAAAAGTTAAGTTAAAACTATTAAATGACACTTTATATGATTTGTGCTCCTTGTCTGCTTCCTTTCACTGTGTCTTTGACTTACTGCCTGGTTCCTTCTGACTCATATTGCCACCTGGAAAGAAAATGACAACTCAGTTAGAAACTGGCTTACCATTAACATGGCCTTCAATTGTGACAAAATATCAGCACTGACTCACCCATCCAACTGCCTAAGATGGTGGAGAAAATTCTCTTCTTGCTGGTATCCTCCATTTCCGTGAAGGAGAGGAAATTGAAGTGGCGTGTGAAGCGCTCGGTGATGGGATTACGGCCTCCACCTGGAGGTCCCATGGCACACGCAAAATTGATGTCCACCAAGTGCTTGAAAGTACCTGTGGAGTGACGACAGGATAAACACAAAAAAAAAAATCATCAAAACCGATTAAACAAATCAACATATTGTGCAATTGGTACAACTAGAATTGTCATTCTGCAGTTGTATGCCTCCATCATCAAGGACAGTTTCACGTTACCTTTAACTGATAACCACTGAAATATAATCTGTGAGACCAAGTGAATGTTTTTACAAAATGTATTTGCATCTTTCTAGGCTTTCTTGAGATTTGTTTACAAAAATGTACCAGATGGACATAAATCCAAATCAAAAACATAATGCATCTGGCAACTGGATGTCGACGGTGCAGAAGCATGGTAAGAAATGAAAAGCTCAACAAATTAGATACATATGTATTTTAAATTAATATGACAGAAATCAACATGTACTTCAGCGTTCTCACCTATCTGCTTCCTGTCATACCAGCCTCCGTGGTCGATATATTGCCGCAGCAGCTCAATAGGAGGCTGGGCTCCATAGGTTTCCAACATTGGCATGTTGAGATCATCGATGAAGAAGATGGAGTGCCTTCCTATAGGAGGCCCAAACACCCCTTTCCGCCTGACACACAGGAATCATTTAAATAGTGAGTCAGAAATACTGTGTATTATTGCATTGTAAGGTGGACAATTTGTATTAGAGCAGTCTTACCTTTTATCAAGTTTACTATCGATGTAGTCTTGAGTCTGATTGGCTGAGGTGCGTGCAGAAAACATGAGGAAGTTTGTGATGTATTCAGCTGGCATGTTGTTCAGCAGTTTGTCTGACATGGTCAATGTCTTTCCTGTACCAGTTGGACCAATACAGAGTACCTGCATCACAAGCACAAACAAATACTAATGTAGTCTAATGGTGCCTCTTCAAGGAAATGAAAGCATTTAAATATAGAACATGTATTGACGGATTCTGAAGTGTTTCAAATATTAATATCAAATATTAATCATTTAGATGAAGTGATAACAATTTTAAAAAAAATGCCATTTGTTTAATCAAATATTTTTGGAGACAGAATGTTAAATTCAAAGTACTCACAGGTTTTATATTGGTTAAAAGCATATCCATCAGGAAAGACATTCTCATTGTGTCAGGTGTGGGAACGATGATGTCAGCATAGTTTGTCGATGGGGTGATCACAACTCTATTGGTGCATTCCATCCAGCTGACCCACTGGACCTAGCGTACATATAAAAGTTGAATTGAATAAAAACGGTATAATACTAGTAATAGGATATTAACAGTCGTATCTATAGTTAATTCATTATTTGTATGTTAAAGCATCATCTTCTTACTTCTCTCTCCTCCTCTTCATCGTCATCGTCAAATTGACTAATCCCTGCATCATCAAGCCTGTAGTCGTATACTTGGCCCTCCTCTGGAAAACATAATTGAATCTGAAGGAAAAATAAATCAGCGTCAATTTAAATATACATCTGTTTAAAAAAGAAAAGAAAAAAAGAATCAAGCAATTGATAATAATTTGTAATTAAGATGCTAAAACAGAGACTGTAATCTGACCTTCTCGTCTGCCATCTTGTTCTTGAGCCAGGCACTGAAGCGCTGGTAGCCCGCTGCGTCTCCTGTGGCACCTACACTCCACACCAGTGAGAAGAAGAACCAGGGCTCGATCACCTCGGTCAAACGCTCTAGTTTCTTCTCATGTGGTGGCTTTTGATTCTACAGGACAAGAAATTATTGATGAGGGACACACAATCAACACAACACTATCTAGAAAGAGAGACTGTAAGCAAAGGACACGAGATGAAACATCTACCAGGGCTTGTTGTACATATATATTTCTTTTTTGTGGGTCGTTCTAACACAGCAAAACTCACCTCTTTAGTGTTGAAGGGACTGAAGAAGCAATCCATTATTTTAAGCAGACTACAGGCAAGGTTACTGTCGAGGGATGTTGTGACCTCCTTCACTGATGTGCGGACAAATGTGATGGAATCCTGTATAACAGTTCAGAAAAATGAAATTGACAGTGATAGATTGTAAATGCAATGATAATCTATGATGATAAAAATCCTTGTAGTCTTCCCTCTCACCTGAAGGAACCTGGTGAACAGTGAGTTGAGCTGCTCTGTGAAAGGCTTCAAGGCCTTAGGCACCTTGTTCAGCCAGCAATCTGTAAAAGAGACAAGGCCCAAAATACTGGGCTCCAGGTAGACCATACCACAGCGAGACACCGTGGCTGGAGAGGCCACTGCCAAGTCCTGCACCTCAAACATCATGGTCATCACCTGTAGGAGGAAGACGCAGAAAACGTTTGGATGCACAATGGACAGAAGGCAACACATCAATGGACAATCCAAGTGTGAAAACAAAACCTTACATCAGTGAGCTTAATGATTTCCCCAGAGCTGAGGCACAGTTTTTTGTTGTCGTCCAGCACAGTGTTCATGTTCTCGATCCACACGGCATCCACTGGCCCATCGAACATGTACCACTTCCTCTCTTTGTCCATAGATGATGCACCGCCACGTATAAGAGAAGATAGGATGCCATCCGTCCTAGAGGGTGAAGAGAAAGATAAAGTGATAAATGATACCATAATAACAATATTGTCTGTGTCTCATTTTGATTGTTCTTTAGTTTGTGTAGAATCATTTATTTCTTACCACTCGTGTGTGAGCATGTCGAACTCTCCATAGAGCTGTCCCATGGTAATGGATTTGGGGTTGAGGACATATGTCTGAACTAGCTCGTACTCCCCACCACTCACAGAGGGCTGTCCCTTCAAAGCTGTTAATGCTTCTCCTAGTATCTTGTAACACTAAAACACAAACAGTCAAACTTACATGCAGGAATATACACAGCATGACAACAATTTAATTTGTGCTTAAAACTGTAAACACAAAAGAAATGTGTAAAAAAAGTCACCTTGGTTTTACCAGATCCAGAAGGTCCCACCAACATCAGGCCATGTCTCACCACAGTGGTCTCATACAACTGAATGCACTTATTAATAAACCCTGCAAAACAAAAAAAATACTGTCATCTACTGATTCTATACATACAGCAATATGCATATGTGAAAAGAAACACTAAAAACACAAACCGTCCACATCTTTAAGGTTCCTCTTGATGCAAACGTTGCGCATGGATTCCTCAAGTATGCCATAGTTGATAGGCTCCTGCTTTGTGTTGGGGAAAAGATCGGACACAATACCGCTGAAGAGCTTCAGGTCGTCCTGTAAAAACTTGGGTACGTTGACGTCTTGAACGGCCCGCAGGCAGATCAGCTCCTGGGAGACAGCGAGATTGCAAAAGGAATAAATACAATATATTAATTAGAACGTTTAACTTTTTCAATTAATAAGCATGTCATGTTTTTCTTATGGTTCCTTAAAATACAAAACAAGCATTTTACCTCATCCATGTCAGGATTTTCTCTCTTGAGGTTTCCAGCAGCTGAAATCACCGTCTTCACTGCCCTCATACCAAAGTCATAATGATCCTACAGATAAACAAGAGTGAGAGTCAACACATCTTTGTATCACATTTCGTTGGTAGAGAGAATCGTATCTGGAGACAACACTAATTGTAAATCTCATTTCCTCTGGATCCTCAAAGCACCTGAGCGCTAAGCTGTTCAGACGAGAGCTTGAAGGTGGCAGTGATCTTCTTGGAGAGGAGTTTGGCATCACTGAAGCCAAACGAGTACAAGGAAATCTCAGCTATCATGGCGTAGTCAGGGACCATCATGGCCACGGGACGAAACAGGGCCTGTAAAAGATGGAATCTCATTTAGTTGAACGGGCCATCTGCTTGTCCCTGGTGATACACGGTTATTTCAGATTCAATAATTGCTTCAAACCTTGAGGTTGTCAGGCAGCTCTGTACGGCCAGCATATCCAGGATTCATAGTGATGAATACAGCACAAGAGGGGACCAGTTTGATCTCTGATCCCTCAAACTCAAAGTACTCGGCCTAAAAACACAACATTGCACGATTGATTAAGAGAAACATCCTTCCTCTTCACAGAGTGTATTTCGATATTGATGAGTAGTATCTTCTATTAAAATGCATGAAGCAACATAATGAAAAACATTATTTATAATTCAATTGTAACAGCCATTAATACATGGTATTGGACTGATATCACGGATGACTTGTTTTTTGACATATATAAGCCACATTTGTCATTTTATACAAAATTAACCATTCATGCATTAACTTCAGCAGGTTGGTTTTTTCTAACTCTTTTAAAATGCTCAGTAAAACAGGTGGATGCATACAGTTGAAATCATTGTGTGTATTTCCAGTGTGTCAGCTTCTCACCCTTTCCATCTGGGCCTTTTGTATAGTGGTGATCTGTTGTGCCACCACAGACAGCACCTCCACATCAATACGATTAAACTCATCAAAGCATGCCCAGGCACCAGAGCTGCAGGACAAGAGACAGATAAGAAAAGCCACAAGATTGAGATTGATGACAACGTTTGTGACATTTAACAGCGAAACTGACAACACATTACACTGATTGCCTCTTACCTGGCCAGTCCTTTGAGAAACTTGCCCATAGCAATGTAATCCAGCTGATCAGAGCAATTGAAAACCACTGTCTGGATGGCAAGAGCCTTTCCCAGGTCTTTGGTGGTTTCTGTCTTTCCTGTTCCTGCTGGACCCGCGGGTGCTCCTCCAAACTTCAGGTGCAGAGCTCCGGTCAGGGTCAGGTAGCATCTGAAGAGCCAAAAAACTGGGTTTAGTAGTAGTTCATGGCATTCAGTTAAAACTAGAGACGATATTCCAAACAGCTTGGTGACTACCTGTCAGTGAGCGGGGTGATGACCAGGCGTCCAGAGTTACCAAGGTACTCGTATCCATACAAGAACTCCGCATTCACAGCACGGACATACAAGTCATCTTTTGCCCAGTAGTACCTGAAAAACCATCAGTATTTTAATCATTTAAGCATACAAAGTATTAAAGAACGATAAATATTGACTAGCCTCAACAACAGAGTCAGGATCAATAAGAGAAATAACAGGGACTGGAGCAAAAAACAAACATTATACCTGAGCTGGCTGATCCACTCAAAGGCATTGACGCTTGAGACCTCCTGCTCCACAAGCTTAGCTGCAACATCCTTTGCATGGACCTCGATGACGATGAGGGCTGAAAGCACAGCTCGCTGCATCCTAGAGAGACCTCCTCTCACCAGCTGCACCAGGTCACCCAGCTGCATTGAAAAGCCAAGTGTAAACATATGAGGAAATGTGTTTTTACAATTGCACATATAATGTTATTTGGTTTTAATATTTGCCAGTGAAGTCTAGTTTCAAGTGGACACACCTGTGTTTGTAGCTGGGGGAAAAGGCGGCTGGCCATGTCTCCCTGCTCCAATGACTCAGACACCTCCGAAGTCCAGAAGACTTGACAGCCAGCTATCACTACTTGACCAGGCCATTGTAACACCCAGTCCACACGAGGTTGCTGAGGGGTCAAAAGCGGACATAGAGATCTTACAAAAGCTGGACCCCTTAAAAATGCCTCAACTTGAAATTAAACAACCCATACAAGAGCATGAATCACATCATAAACATCATCCTGAAAGTAAGAACACAGACCTCAGAGTAGACTTTGAGTGATCTTTCAACGCTGTCCCTCAGCGTGAGCTTCATGGACCTCTCCACCTTCATCAACCAATCTTCCACATTTCCAGACGGTAGTACCGGCTCGGACAGCTTCACCTCCTCCCCTTCTCCGGAGAACATGTGAGTGATCAGTAGATCTGACTGGAATTCAAGCTGAATACAAACAGTGGTTTCAGTCATGAGGTGTTCATGTTATGTCTCCAGTAATCTATAAACAGAGAAATATAAAGAAACCACCAGGCAAAACAAACCTGGGCAATGTTCTCAAAGCATTTGCGCAGATGTGGTTGAACGGCAGTTGGATCTTTGGTCTGGGAAAGAATCTCCAGGAGCTCATCATCTGACAGGAAGTAAAACCTACAAACAAATATTCACTGTATTATTCAGTTTGTCTTTATGTGTTTTTCCCAGAGTTCTGTTTATTTTTTCTCTCTGTATCATAGCTCTGCCTATTTATAGCAGCGAAAAGAGAGTTTGTTTTAGCCACTTGCTGTTGGTGACGGGGTGAAGTCCCATCTTAAAGTGACTTCATAATAAACTTTAAGGGAATTATTATTATTATCAGAATCTGACCATCCAAAGTATTTTCAGGACTCTCTCATTGTGGCTTACCTGGGGAAGGATCTTCGTTTTGTCTCCAAGTACTCACTGAGACCCTTCTGCACTTGTTCCAAAAGTGTGTTACACTTCTTCAGTTTGTTCAGTAGACGAGCATCTGGACACAGCTCGATCACCTGGAAGTCAAGGCAGAAACACACACATGAGAGAGAAGAAGAAAAAAAAGGGTATTTTGAAAATGTCATCCTTCAATGTAAAACTCTGACCTTTGGATTGCTGAAGGCAGTTTGCATGACGCTTTTCCATGTTTGCTCCATTTGCTGGTATCGTTTTCCTTCGACGGGGAGCTGCTCATTGATATCATCAGAGCTGAAGATGGGCTCCAGGTAGAGCCAGGATCGCTGGCAGGTCAGCCACTCTTCCAGCACATCCTGCAGGCACCAGAAGGGGGCAGCAGCACAACATAAGACACTGCATGATAACGTGAGAATATGTTTGTGTGGATGTGTGTGTGTGTCTGTGTACTTGAGTCATTCTGAGCTTGCTCTCCCAGGAGTTAATGCGGCCCTCAAAGGTTTTCTTGAAGGGAGAGAAGGACATGCTCTGAGTCATGACAATGTGGTCATCCAGCATCTGGGACGCCTCATCCGGGCTCTTCAGGATGTAGGTGCCTGTGTCCTTGTACGGCAGCACATCAAAAAGTATCACCGACCACTCTTTTTCCATCTTCTCCAGGGCCTGGGTGTGAGAAAAAAAGGTAGCATTCACCAGTTATATTGAATAGTCACACATTGACATCATGCATCAGCAGGGACATTTAGGTATAGAGTTGAAAGGAGCTAGGGCATCATGGTGGTGTGTGGAAATCTGCATGTTCTCCACATGTTTGCGTGGGAGTTCTCCAGGTTCTCCAGCTTCCTCCCAAAGACATGCAGATTGGGGTAAATAGACATTCTAAATTGCCAGTAGGTGTGAATGTGAGTGTGAATGGTTGTTCTATATGTTGGCCCTGCGTTTCGATGGGGACTTGTCCAGGATGCGTCCCATCTCTCAACCAATGTCAGCTGGGATTGGCTCCAGCTCCCCCCACAAGCCCCAAATAGGATAAGGATAAGCGGCGTAGATAATGGATTGATGGATGGATTTTTTCATGGTTTTGTAGGAGAAGCACCCTTCTCTAATGCTCAATAAAAATGTATTTAAACTTATGGTTCATGTTGATGATAGGAATAAGTCAAACCCTTTCCGTCCTTTGCTGTTCCACAGATTCAATCTATTAAACACAACCACTGTACAAAACACAACTACACACTTCATACAACACTGCACTTGTAAGGTACCTGCTCAATGGTGAACTCTTTGCCAGCCACTTCAGCCACATGAGCTATGTCCGCCACATGGTTCTGAAGGCCAAGCTCCAAGCAGCGGGAGAAGGTCAGGTTGGCTTTGGGCTTCACTTTCATATCAATGCATTCAGACAGCATCTCCCAGTGGCGGTTTTTCATCCCTGGGTTCCTAAGGGCCTGAATCAGAGGGATGTAAGGACGGAAGTCCTCAATCTTGCCTTGGATGAAAGTCGCCACCAACTCGCAGTCTAGCATCGCACAAAACAAAGAGAACAGGTCAACTGCAGCACACAAACAAACAAACACACTCCACTTTGTCAGGTTTGACCGATGACACATATACACCTACCAGGAATGTCCTTGAACTGTTTAATACATTTGTGCAAGGTCTTGTGGGCATCTGTGACGTTGCGTTCAAGCTGCTCAGGGTCGATGGTGGACAGTGGGTTAGTGAGCCAATTCTCATGCCAATGAAACCAATCAGATGTGGTGGTCCATAGGTCTTTAAAAGGCTGGAGGTCCTTAACAAGCTTCTGTAGACGGTCATACTGCAAAACACATTTTTCATGGTCAGAAAAAGCATGACAAAGTACCAAATCACTTGAATTACCTTTTTTTACTTGATTTATTTCATTTAACTTTGTATATTTACTTATAAGGACCATCCACATTAATCTACATGTTGGTTGGATGTACATTCACTTACGTTTGTGACAGGAGTACCAAACAGACGTTCTCTGCTGTTGTAGGTTTGGGCCATAGCCTGGCACTCCTTCAGTTGCTTGGCTATACGCCTCACCTCATTGGCAGTCTGATGAGCATGATCAATGTCTGCATGGCTCCCAAACCCAGCAATCAGCATCTACAAACACAGTTGGAGTGATTTATAACAAATAACATGATCTTAACAAAGCAATTTCTGAGATGAAAGAACAAAGAACTGAGGCCTTTCTAAATTTCATGATTTTTTTGATTAATGACACATGTTAAAGAAAAACAGCAGCACACTAAAGAGCTGCTGACACGTCATTAAAGATAACACATGTCCAGTTTTAGACAAATTCCTGTGAGGTCAGAAACATTTCTTATACAGTACTGAAACTCAGAACCGTATGGAAGTAGTTTTATCTTACAGTGGGCATCTGGTCTTAGTCGACACTGTAGTAAATAGTTATTAAATTAAAGAAAAACCCTGGTTGTCTCAGCTGACCTGTAGAGTGTCTAGTTGTTCCTCAAAGGCATTCTGATTGGCTTGCTGGATCTTACTGAAGCGCTCCTCTTCCTCCAAATAATGGCTGGCTGCTTCTTCTATCTGGCCAATTATCTTTTGAGGCCCTTTGATAGCTGCCCACCTAGACAGATAAATAACAATACAATTTTAAATCTCTGTTCCATCTATGGACTCTAACAACTCAAAGTCCATTGCTCTTAATACCATATTACAATATGTCAATGACATGTTCATATCAGCTTTTTAAACAAACGTGATACTTACTTTTGATTAGAATCCTCATTTGACAGAGAGTAACAGAATTCGTCCATTAGTTCATAGTCGGACAGGATCTTGCCAATGACTTCCTGTGTGGGGCAGATCGAGTTACATAAGAGTTACTGACGAGGTAAAACTTTCATAATAATATGAATGATAGGGATATTAACTTCAACATTTCAGTCCTGTACCTTGTAGCTCTTGAGCTGTTCTGGGATTTGTTTCATCCAGTCCCTCTTTTCACTCAGTTCCTCAATACCGTCTGGCTTCTCATGCAGCTTCCTACTCATAAGGTTACATTCTTCACATGCCTACACACACACAAAATAACCACATTAACAATGCAAATTGAAAAGCAGGAAAGTTTCTACACAACAAAAAACTTGACAGTCGGATGTTGATGTAGATCCTGTGTAAAGATGATCGGAACACACATACAGTGCCTTGCATAAGTATTCACCCCCCTTGGACTTTTTCCCATTATGTACTGTTACTAACTGGAATTCAAATAGACTTAAATAAACTTTTTCCCGTTTGATCAACAAAACATGCATAGTACTTTGGAGGTGCAAAATAAATTTTATTGTGACACAAACAATAATGAGAACAAAAAAGTTGACATCTGTTGGGTGCATAAGTATTCACCCCCCTGTGTCAATACTTGGTAGAACCCCCTTTCGCTGCAATTACAGCTGCAAGTCTTTTGGGGTATGTCTCTACCAGCTTTGCACATCTAGAGATGGAAAGGTTTGTCCATTCTTCTTGGCAAAAAAGATGAAGCCCAGTCAGATTGGATGGAGACCGTCTGTGAACCGCAATCTTCAAGTCTTGCCATAGATTCTCTATTGGATTGAGGTCTGGGCTTTGACTGGGCCATTTTAAGACATTAACATTCTTTAATCCAAACCATTCCTTTGTAGCTCTGGCTGTATGTTTAGGGTCATTGTCCTGCTGGAAGATGAACCTCCGCCACGGTCTCAAGTCTTTTGCAGACTGCATCAGATTTTCTTCAAGGATTTCCCTGTATTTGGCTCCATCCATCTTTCCCTCTATTCTGACCAGTTTCCCTGTACCTGCTGAAGAGAAGCATCCCCACAGCATGATGCTACCACCACCATGTTTCACTGTTGGGATGGTGTGCTCAGGGTGATGGGCAGTGTTGGGTTTTCGCCACACATAGCGTTTTGCATTGAGGCCAAAAAGTTCAATTTTGGTCTCATCTGACCAGAGCACCTTCTTCCACATGTTTGCTGTGTCTCCCACATGGCTTCTGGCAAACTCCAAACGGGATTTTTTATGGATCCCTTTCAACAATGGCTTTCTTCTTGCCACTCTTCCATAAAGGCCAGATTTGTGGAGTAGACGACTAATAGTTGTACTGTGGACAGATTCTCCCACCTCAGCTGTGGATCTCTGCAACTCCTCCAGAGTAACCATGGGCCTCCTGGTTGCTTCTCTGATTAATTTTCTCCTTGTCCGACTCTTCAGTTTGGGTGGACGGCCTCCTCTTGATAGGTTTGCGGTTGTGCCATATTCTTTCCATTTTCTTATGATGGATTTTATGGTGCTCAGAGAGATGTTCAAAGCTCTGGATATTTTTTTATAACCTAACCCTGCTTCACATTTCTCCACAACTTTATCCCTGACCTGTTTGGTGAGCTCCTTGGTCTTCATGATGCTGTTTGTTCAGTAATGATCTCCAACAAACTCTGAGTCCGTCACAGAACAGGTGTATTTATACTGAGATTAAATTGCAGACAGGTGGACCCTATTTACTAATTATGTGACTTGCAAATGTGACTTGTGAATGCAATTGGTCACACCAGATCTTTGTTAGGGGTTTCACAGTAAAGGGGGTGAATACATATGCACTCAACACTTTTCAGATTTTTATTTGTAAATAATTGTGAAATCCATGTAATATTTCCCCCCACTTCCAAATGATACACTATTTTGTGTTGGTCCATTACATAAACTCACGATGAAATAAATTTTAATCTGTGGTTATACCATGACAAAATGTAGAAAAGTCCAAAGGGGGTGAATACTTATGCAAGGCACTGTATATGATACCAGTGATGGGATGTAACAAAGTGCATTTACTTGTTACTATGCTAGCGTTGGTAATCCTGGAAAAGTCGGCAACCATACATCTCAACCACCCCCGTCAGAACTCTTGTCAAAGCTAGGCCACTAAAACAAATGAACGTGCACTGCTTGATAACTGCTAGAAGCACAGACACCCCAGAGACTCAGCAATAACAGTGTAGTATACCTTTGCATTTGGGAAATAGTATTAGTACTTACTGAAATAAAGATATTTAAATATACTTACATTTTTTTTAAAGGAAGTACATACTTCTATTCAAGTAGAAAAGTGAATGTGGAGCTTACTTTTACTTGAGTAAAATGTTGTAATGCTTCCTCCACCACACCATATGTATAAAGAAATATTTTTGTTGACCTACATCATTAATCCTCTTACGAAGCTTCAGAGCGAGGCGCTGCAGCATTGCATTGGCTAAAGCCTTCCTTTTGTTAGAGAGAGCCTGACGTACAGCCTCTACACGAACAACAAATGGACCAATCATAATGGAGGATGGCAAGGACTGTTCTATCCTCTCCTTCTCTCTGAGGTGTTGTTCCACCTCTTTCTTCACCTCTTGGGATGTCTGTTCTTCATTCATTTGACAACTGGCAGACACAACACACAAGACAAAAGAGAAATTAGGAATTATTCAGAAAAAAACAAGTTTATATTTATAAGGCTCCTGAATGGACCATTAATCTGGAAACCCATTTTCACACTTGTGACAGTGAGTTGTGAGAACTTGTATTAGCTAATTTTAAATACGAACTTACTCGAGGAAGGTTTCTATGTCCAAGCTGTGAAGCTCTAAATGTTGCTCATATTCAGCAGCGTAAGCCCTGAGAGGTATGGCTGCTTGTATCAGAGCTTTGCGGACCTGCTCCCTTAGATCAGCTACTTGTGGTTCCCACAGTTTCACCGATATGAGCATTGGATCATCACCGATATACAGCTTCTGCATCACAAACTTGGATGGAAAGAGAGGAACTGTTAAATCCTTTTCATTTCAACTTCATGTTGTGTGTTGGAGGCGAGTGCATTTTTTGTTTTACCTTATCAAGCTGTGGTACATTGTATGTAGCCAGAATGCCCTTATCAAACAGGTTAACAAGAGTCGTTTCAAACTTCTCTGGTTCTATGCAGTAATGAGCTCCAGTCCTGTCCAGAACCAGGTCCAACAAAAACAATGGGTTCTTTTTTGGTCTAGATGTGGACAATGGAGAAACATCAATAAAATACTGAATATTTAACAAAACAATAGGTTGTGTCACAATTACACATTAAAACTATAGTGGGAGCATAATGTATAACTGACATCAGGTAACATTAAGAGGTAAGAAAACACAGATGTGTAAGAGAACAAAGTCTGGGATGTTTCTATGCATATAAATGTGTACCAATGTGTGTTTATACTAAATATTGAAAGTGCATGCTGTCCTACTTGTAGGGGCTGGTGATAAGGTCGCTCCCCCAGACCATGTCCTGAGGACATGTCAGCACACTTTGGCAGGCGTCCAAGATAGAGTGATTCAGGCCGAGCAGCGAGTCCAGCACGAGGTAGCGCAGGGAGTCCTGCATGTTGAAGCGCACCACTTCCATCAGTCTGTACAGCTTGGAGAGTTTGTACATCTGCCAGAGAGACTCATTTACGTTGTACGCGCCCAGGCCGATGTTCTCCAGGTTTGAACGGATGCTGTTGGTCAGCGTGAGCGTCCATGACTCCCGAAGATACAACCTTATCTGAAGAGGGACAAAATGATGAGGTGTGTCTTTGTCCAAGGAAGTCAGGTGTCTCAAACGTCATATTACTGATTCATTTCCCTAGCTGTTCCCAGTTAACATCAGCCAAACCATGTAGCTACTGTTAAATAAAACAGTAAATTAATGGGATTTATTATATCAGTAGTATGTAACTAAGGAAAAGAAGCTGTTAATCTGCAGTAACATGCATGATTAAGCAACAATTGTACCGATGACCATTTTTAGCAATGCAGTCAATCTTTTATCAATCATTCATAACCTAGCACTGACAGAGGAAAACCTACTTTGCTGCTACAATACCTGAGTATGCATTTGCGACTGGAGGACTTCAAAGTCATCCAGGCGCAGTGGTTTGATCGAGGTGACATTGAACAGCCTCATTTTTGCTACTTTGTTGCACTCAAACCATATTGCAGAAAGTACACAGATCACTTCTGGCTTCATAAGCAGCGAATGGAAGATAAATGCAGCTCGGTTGCTCTCATAGTCAAACTGAGGAACTGAAATGCATCCTGTGGGTAAAAACAATCGAGTATTTAGATGCGGAGGAAAAGTTTTTGGTGCTGACACATTTATTCAATCTGGAGTCAAGGGAGTAAAACTAAGGTATGCAAATAGCTCACCTTTTTGTGGTACATGCTCAGGGTCTTTTTTTGGCAGAGTGATGTGTGAAAACTCCTCTGGTTGGCTCATCACGACTTTGTTAAAGATCATGCGGTTCATAACAAGGTCATGCTCACGTTTTAACTCTTTCTCCAGGTCCACACTGCACAAATAATAGTCACTTTATTCACTTTTCACTTTTCACTTGTTAGTTTAATTTTTCAGTTATGTGAGCTCAATTATAAATCACACCATACTGAACAAGGGAACATTTACATCAGTAATATGATGCTGACATTACTCACATCTTCGGCCTGAGCCCAGAGGTTGAAGGGACGTGTTTTGTCGAATGCTGGAGACTGTGGGTATCAAGGGAAGGCATTCCTTCCATCGTGGGCATATATTCCACAGACGAGTGGTAGAGAATCAGAGCCTCTGTTTTTTCTCTGCTGCACAATGCAAACTGAAGCCGTTTTATAAATAAACGTGGGTCCTCAGCGAGGAATAGCAGTCTAATCCTGGGTACCCAGTGCTTAGTGCCTGGTACACAACTGTTCATCCCTATACAACGGGGGGTAAGGGCAGGCAGACATACATGACACAAAAAAATTATGTCAAGGAAATAATTAGACAACACTGTCTTAGTATGATGAAATGACATAACAACGCACCAGGAGATTTGCTCTGTTTGTGGTCATCTGTCAGTGTGTTGTTTTGATGGACCTTCTCCACCAAATAAAGACATTTCTCTTTACTGTAGTCAAGAACCCCGACTAAATGCCAGTTGTAGTCCAGGCAGTAGGTATTGGTGTTCTCTTCAAAAGACATAGAGTATCCATCAAAGACTTGAATATCATCTCTATGTTAAATATGTTTAGCCAGTACAATATTTTACCAGCAGGAGTTTTTTTATCTGTAGGCAGCAGTGCTCTCGCAGGTAAAGGTTTGTGATCAGTTGATCTTGCGTCATTGCCCAAAGTAAGCCAGTCATCTGGAGTCCGGCAGTCATAGTCGTCATTGTCAAATATCTATGGGAAAAATGCATGAAAGTTAACTGCGGCATGGTGCTGAGCCTAAACACATAAGATGTAATGTAATAGAGCCGCAAGATACCTAACACAAGGTTGTAGCAGTAACAGACTTACCTCCAGTGGGAGATCTGGCAAAGGTTTGCCTGGTGTGGTCAAATGTTCATCACCATTGCTTGGGTGTCTCTGCATTATAAGATTAGAATCTATTCCTTTTTCTCTGAGGAGATTTTCAAAGTCTAAGCTCAAGTATTCTCTTCGGCATCTACAAGAAAACCATTTAAAACAGAATAAATAAGTCACAACAACAGGCAGTTAAAATCGTCATGGACCCCTCTACCAACCAATGTGAGCTAAAAGTTTACTGCCAAACTCACTTTTGTGTCACCAGTGATTCTGATCATGCAGCAGGTAGAACATACAACAAGCTAAGAGCTTCGCAGATTAAATGTCATCTTTTATCATTTATGGTACAAACACACAAAAAGCACAAACCTCTCTATCGCTAACTTGCGGGGTATCTGGCCAGGAATGGTCTGGTAGGGCATGTACACCTTCGGTGTATCTCCCCCCCCTCGGAAGTAAGAATTCTTTAATAGGATTGGGACCGGTCTATGGAAATCCTTTTTAACATGCTCCCACTGGTCAGATGAAGTCTTGACGTTTGACACTACAGAGAACAGTGCAGAAGGGACTGTATAAAACGTTTTCCTCTTATCATGTAATAATTGGCATATCAGAAATAATTACTTAAAATGCCCTCATATGTGGAAAAAGTCATGTAATACATCATCTCACCTTCTGGTGTATAGCTTTCACTCAACTGCAGTTTGGTTTGCCCCAGTAACCTTTGCTTCACTTCAGGTTGCACTGTGGGAAACTAATCAATAAAGAGTTACACTTACTTTAGATAAGAGCACAGCAGAAGCTCATTCATTGACACAGACTTCATTATAATAGTGTTTAAATGAAATGTTCTTTTTAATTACATGGAACTTGAATGTAGAGATGTCCTCTGAGTAGAAGCCCCTCTGCTCAATCAGAGAACATTTCCCGATTGGAGGGAGTTTGCGTCTGTGTCTTGGAGTTGGGGGCTTGGATTCTAGAGGTTTTGTGGGGGGATGTGGCACAGGTAACCCCAAACCAGGCAAATGTTTGCCCTCCATTTCCTGAAAAAAAATTATAATGTATGTGTGAACAAAGAAGCCTAGATCTAACATCCAGTGAAACTACATTGGGAGATGTGGAAACCACATGTAAAATGTGTATGATAACTGTAAGTTATTTTCTTTTGTAGTGAACATAAAACCCCTAATGTATATATTGAAAATTACAAAAGGTGTTGTGTCAATAAGTTATTGTTCGCCAGAAACTGATTCCCATTCAGTTTAATGGAGCTGCTGTGACTTTTAGGGGAGAGCGGGGTAATGTGAGACATCAGGTAATGTGAGACACCCCCTGTATCTAGGCAACGGAACACATTTGTGGTCATGTGACCATTATGTTTTCAAGCCCCTCCCATCCCCCCCTTGACATGGAGGAGAAGTTGGTGCTGGTGCTGTGGTAAGTATGTTTTTTCACAAAAATGTGTTTTTTGCATGTAAAAGTAAATTTTCTTGCTTTGAACTTAATCAACTGTTGTGTCAAAACAAATTGAATCAGGTAGAAAAACTTATATCATACATGTTGGTGAACTTCCACCATATAAAACCATGTGATTGATGCTAGCTGAAGATTAGCCTGAATTGCTAAGAGATGTTGTTTTTTCTAAAATGTTGGCTGTGGGGTAAAGTGGGACAAATGCTGTGGGGTAAAGTGAGACATGAAGTACAAGTTAAGTTTAGTCTTAAACATATTTTAGTGTAATATTACATTAAATATGTTTTATTTGTATTGTCATAAACATTGTAGAAAAGCCATCATGCCAAACAACCTGGGGCCAAACACCCCTCGCAGAGATGTAGAGTCATGCAAGGAAAGAAGTCCTTAAGAAAAGCTGGAAGGGATAGAAATATTGACAAGACAACCCTCAAAAGATTAATAAAGAAAAAAGAGAAAGGGAAAGTAAAATCAGTAGCCTGGGGTGCAGTAGCTGAGGCAAAGAGAATATTCACAGATGAGATGGAGGAGGAGCCAAACACTTGAAACAACTAGCTGACCAGCTCCATGGCCTTGCTCCAGTTAAGTGCCGTGAACTGGCATTTGAATATGCAGAGAAAGACAATATCCCTTTCCCTGCCAATTGGACAGAGAAACAATGTGCAGGTAAGCTAGGGTGTGCAAGAGATCACATGAATCATAATAATCATAAATGTGCTTAATTGACCAATCCCCATGATTCTGTTACTAGTCCGATATTAGTTTTGGAATGTGTGGTTGTCAATCTAGCTGTCAGGATTTTAACTATTACAACATGTGTTGTTATGGTAGTTTTAAAGTGGAAAAGTAAGTGGATCAGTTTACCCCCTTGATTTCTCTGGTCTGTCTCACTTTAGCCCTTAGCTGGTGTAAAGTGAGACACAAGACCACTTTTTGAAAAACAATCATATTTTCACTGCCCTTGGTCCTGAAGACATTCTGATCATTTCCATTGCT
Source organism: Pleuronectes platessa (assembly GCF_947347685.1). Taxonomy (NCBI): domain Eukaryota; kingdom Metazoa; phylum Chordata; class Actinopteri; order Pleuronectiformes; family Pleuronectidae; genus Pleuronectes; species Pleuronectes platessa. Next base: position 22,294,738 of record NC_070627.1, on the reverse strand, counting down.
AGGAAACATCCTGAATTAATGTGAAATGTGTAAATTTTACTGGTATATCGTTTTAGCTCGCCTAGAGGGGAGCAAATGTAAAAAATGTCTCACATTACCCCGCTCTCCCCTATGAGTTGTATAATCAGGGATATTAGACATTGGGGCTTGATGATACAGTACAAAATTATATCAGTCGATATGGTTGATGATCGCAGTAAGGGTCACATTATTATTTCGTATTAGTTTAAAGATAGATTTTTGGTCCTGAGTGAAGGTTGGGGTTTCAACCTCCTCTTAATGTGCAGAGAATGACAAACACTTGATAAACCATTTATCACATATAACAAGTAGTATTGCCTATAGCCAAGCCTTCTTTAGCCAACACAACTACTATCACCAGGGACATAAAGTTAAGTGTGTGTGTAAGTTATGACTGTTGGAAGTAATACAAATTGTGAAGTATAGCTTTAAAAGGCTGTGCAGTCACTTACTGGCATATTATCACTCTTTGGCTCACACATCCAACACACACAGTTTTAATGACTGGACAGTTAGTTTGCTCGTTAGCTTCACTAGCTTAAAATGTAATGTGATGTTAAGCCATTAAGGGCAAGATCTGTAGCCCCTGATAAGTATAGCCAGCTGGCTTTGATATCTAACTGTTTGGAGGAAGCTGCCCTTGATTCCAAACTGTTTGGAGGCAGCCGCCTTTGTTTCCCCAGAAGGACCCTCTCCCAATTGACTTGGCAGACACATGCTTTGCTAACTTGGTAGACACATGCTTTGCTAGGTGATGTGGTCTTGATCAAAGGCCAGTGCTGAGCCTAACCTCCTTAAAAGAAGAAAAGAAACAGGAGCCAGTTTTAAATTCTCTTCAGGAGACAGCGGAGGAGAGAAAAATAGAGCCGAGGGTAATTATTGATTGTGATATAGAAAGGATGTTATGTGTGAGCAGGGCATTACTTAATTAAACCCCTAAAAGGTTTTTATTTTCATGTGAAAACCGATAAATCTGGACAGCAGGGTCAGCTCCTGGTATATAGGCCACATATAGGCGGTTGCCTAGGGCGCAAAATCATAACAAACTATATCAAATCTCCCTGAATCAGTCACAAACAGCGGTGCCTCTAAACTACGTATGACTCTCATTGAATACTTCACAAACAGCGGTATCGGTCCACAAACAGCTGTGGCCACTGGAAGCTTCATCAAGTTGCGGCAACTGCCTTTAACAATCAGTGGCAGTTTCTGTTGCCACCGGAAGTGCCTCTACGAGCTGCCGCTGCCATGCTTTGAGTTTGCTGTCTCCCCGTGAAGCAAGTAGCTAATAACAACAGCGTTCTCCAAATCACAGAATGAACCCCATGAAATAAACAAGTAGCGTCTGACAGATGTGATCCTTTCATCGTGTAAACAACAGACCTACCTAACTTTAATGTAGTTACAGGTTGTGTCGCTCCTTCTAACAGCTCGATAGTGTGTGGAAGTTACTGCGTGCGAGTCAGACGCTGCAACGGTTGTCATGGAGATGAAGTCAGAGAGAGAGAGAGAGAGAGAGAGAGAGAGAGAGAGAGAGAGAGAGAGAGAGAGAGAGAGAGAGAGAGAGAGAGAGAGAGAGAGAGAGAGAGAGAGAGAGAGAGTTTTTTTTTTATTTCTGAACTTATTGAGCAAAGTGTTTTTAAGTACTTTGAAATATCCAGAAATGAACTGATTTGATTGTATACATGTTGGACCTTACTTTGAAAAATCTCCAAATCTATACGGTAAAAATGTTGATGTTCAGTATGTAGGTAGTCAGAGAGGTCCTGAACACAGGCATATCAGTCTCACTCTGAACATATTTTATATTCATAAAAATGACACGTGAAATGATATATTCTTCTTGTGAATATAATCCAATCCATTTCCTTTTCAATTATGCATTTTGTATATGCTCCATGTCAACTGCTTATTTTGAAAAAACGCTTTGGATACGTTGACCATGAATGTCAGTATATGCGCGCAGTAGAATTTCTGTGTCGGCTGATTTGACCACAGAGACACGAGTGTTGGCTGGCTTTACCGCAGTAAGTGTGATCACTTGTAAAAACATATATGGCATGTTACACATGGAACTACCGACAAATTATATTAGTCAAAGTTATTTGACGTTATAAAAGTTGTTAATAGCCAATTGTACAACTCCCACCAGTGGCTAAAGGGAAATACAAAAAATACCATAGCCTGTACGAACCACAAGTCTTATAAGAAGTTGTTATATGTCAGATTGAATGGACGATTGCTAAATATTGTGGACGCTGGTAGCTACATTTTCAGTTAAATAAAATAGACCAGAATAGCTTTATTGGCATTAGGCAAGGGAAAGCAGTAGCCTACAATGAAAGTAGAGGTGCTACTTCATGAAAAACAATGCTAACAAAGAACAATTTTTAAAATCAGAAAAAATACACAAACCAATAACATGTTCTTACATTTAATAATAGAGGGAAACAAGGGAGTGAAGTACAAAAGCCAAGCAAAGGAATAGAAGAAATGTGACCCTCTCTTTACCATTTCTCTGTGTCACTGGTGAGGGACCATTTTTCATTCAAATTATCTTTAATTCCTAAATCCTCGTTGCTAAAACCAAACCTCAAAATCTTTAATACATATATATATTTGATATACACATACACTATATACGTTTTAGTTTGAACTTTTGAGGGTCTGGGACATTCCCTTGACATTGTTCTCCACAGGTCAGCACCAGAACACTCACGTCCCATGCTGTTCCTGGTGCAGATGGTGATGGTAATGGCAGTAATGATACCTACAGGAATTTGATTGGAATGCACACTTTTCTGTGCTTGAACATGCATACTCTTCCTTTCACACTCATGACAGCTCAAATATGTCCATAAGGGGGGGAAAACCCCATTGACCCGTGCGATCCCCACACTCCTGGGTCACAGGGGCATCATAACCTTGTCTGTTTCCCATGGTAGATCAGAGGCATCATGCACTGCAGCCCCTGCTCCTACCCCTGGCCTCTTCAGTTGAAACCCATCAGAGCAGCCGGAGATTGGGTAGCGAAGCACAAATGAATAGTCTCATGTGTCTGAACCCTCACGTGTCACTTGCGAAGGACATGCTGCCACGCAGATAGGGATAAATTGAGGTCGAGAGGGAAGTGGGGAGTAGCCGAGGTGTAGTCTGTGTGAGAATCAACAGGAGTTCTTGTGCTCGGCTGTGGCAGTGATCATGAGGACAAAGGGGTCAGGGGTAGCCTATATCTTTGTACTCGGCTCTGTGAGAAGGTCATTAACAAAGTGCTTTACAGTGGGGCCAAGAGCAAAGGTCAATTACACAGAGTGACTTGATATGGATGCCGTGGATACTGCAGTGTATGTGCAGTACTGGGTCATTACACGAGATGAGTCTATTGAAATGTTTGGTGAGAGGCCGTCAGCTTCACTGGCGTCTCCTCAATGAGGCTGAGCCACAAAGCAATGACCTCACCCTTCGAGAGAAGCCTAAACCAAATGAGAGACTTCCCCTGAGAGTTTAAATAACCCACATCTAATGATGACATTATCATATCGGAGCGGCCAGAAATCATTCTGACCGCAGCAGTTTATTAATAGCTAACACATGCCTAATGCCATTGATTGCATCAGGGAGGAGACTGGAGCCCGAGAGAAAACCACACGAGAGCCACAAGTCTCTGATGAGGTGGTGGTCCCTTAGCGGTGTTCTGTTGGCGTTCAGCCATATCTGGAGCCGGGAGCCTACCATGGCAATGGGACTTGAATGGACAAAAACTTTCTCAGCTTTAATTCAGCCATGATAGTCCAACAGCAGATACGTACACGCTGACATGAGAGATCTGGCTCAACATCAACCAACGAACATTAATATTAGTCATTTACACCATCACACATATGTGTTATCCATCCTCCTTCCTCTTCATCCTATAATCCTCATATTAGTCATTTACCTCTTCTCCACCCACTGCTGTACTTTTACAGTATCAGGACGTTGTGCAGGTCATGCCTTTGTGAATATAACTCCAATTTCACAGTAATGACATCAGCATGTGCTTCTAACTTTAGCTCCTCCTGAGGGCCAGATGTTGGCTGATAGGATCAAACACTTGCTATCCCCTCTCGATGTCACATTGTTGGGCAAGCCCCGGAGGGCTTGGAGGACGCAGATATTCCCAAGTACCTTCTTTTCTCCCATAGAGACCAATTTCATCGTTACTGTGCTGTTTTAATTTTGCATTAGCACACAGGAGTGGAAACATATGATGGTAGGCGTTAGTTTCCGATAAAGTCTCATCAGAAATACTTGAGAATACCTATTTATCTACCAAAAAAAAGATGTAAAAGCATGTGGGTGTGATTTGCTACAGGGTTAAAAACTCTTCTAAATGGTTTGCACATTGGCACTGTAGAACTAGAAACAAATGCAACTCTTGGGCACATTGTAAAAATCACTTACACCTACTGCTTTCCATGTAATACCCCTCAGTGCACACCACTTTAAAGCACTTTCCCTCTTTTAAAGGCCATCGGATCTGAGCAACAAGATCACTGTGGCCAATGAACGTCACTGGTGTCAGTTTTTAGATGAAACCGAGCCACAACGAGGGTAGAAAACGTGACGTTAATATCAGTGTTTTGTGGCCGGGCATTTTACAAGAGCACAGCAGATACCAGCAGTGTACCTGTGAGGCGTCCCTCCATGCAGATGTCATTTGAGGTGCTGCTGTTAAACTGTGACCCCTTGTGCTCGTCTGTGCCATGGATTGGCTGTTATGGGTTGGGTGAATCCCTGGAGGAGTCTTGGCCAATAAAGACATACTTAATGAGTTGAGGAGGGGGCTCAAAGTGACCTGGAACCCCCTAACATGTGGCTCAGGACCTCAAACAGCTGTGTTTGATTTCCCCTTTCATTTGCTCCATTTCTCAGAGTATAGATTTTAAGAAGGGAACCAAATAATAGTGGGAGAACCACTGTGATGTCGAGTTTAAGGCCCAACAATGATTTTTCATCATGAACCATGAATTATTCCGTGATTTTTTTTTTTTTTAATTACTAAAAACCATCCTCTCTCGCAATATCAAATAAAATGTAAAACAAATCCTGGATTTGGACCCACACCAGAATTTAAATGGGTCCTTTCCTGTCCCATCCTTCTAACACATTTCATGTTAATCCACCCAGTAGTTTTTTTGTAGTTTTCTTTACAGTTTTGCAGTCTTTATAAAACTGATGTTGAGTGTCCTACATTCATTCATACCTCTTTGGGCTGACCTCTGACCTCCAGCACCCTTATGTTAGAAAGCTTTGTTCTGCCTTTTTCTTTTTAATAAAGTGCCCAACTAGGGTTCCTTTGTATCCACTGATGTTGCTTGAAAGAGTTGCAATAAATTATTTTGTAAACCAAGTCGGCGTGCTTTATCTATGTGGGTGTGCAACATGAGCTGGAAGACGAATCAGTCTCTCGCCTGGGTTGGTTTTTGTGGTAGAAAACCACACTGTGCTCTGGTTCGTTTATGTGGGTGGCCGCTGGAGAGCCAGAAAACTGTTATGAAGCAATTTTGTGTGTTTGCACGTTTTCATGCATTTGAGCACGCTGGTGTCACATAAAAGCAAATCTTGAGCTTGTTATTCGATGACATCATGAACATATGTAAATAAGTCAGGCAGGCATACAACAGGAGTGTGTGTTTGTGAGTGTGTCTGTGCGGGAGGTTCATTTGTTGTCTAATATTAAACAGGAGTCTCTGCTATAAATAAGTCATCCCCGCTCGACTTAAGGCTTTTCAAGTGAGCCACTCTTTAACATTCCCGACATTCCTCCTAATTAAAAATTAATAAAAAATAAATGGAAACAGTTCCGCATAGTTTCCCGTCACATACACATATGTGAGCGTTTTTCAACCGTAACTCTTCTACGAGCAAACACCCACAAATCCACACATAAGCTCACAGACGCACGCATTATTGGTTTGGCAACCGGCCCAAGTGCTTCACAGAGGCCTCGATTTGTCATCCTGCCTCATCTGGCCTCTATCAGTCTCCGGCCTGACAGCTTAATCAGTGTCATTCATTCTCTCACATCAAAGAAACACCATGCATTTGAAACCCATCATGCAAGAGCACACGCACGCACGCACGCACGCACGCACGCACGCACACACGTTAACAGACTAAATTTAAACTGTCTGTGCTTGATGAAAACCTCCATAACACGAGGATCATGTAATGGTGACAGCAAACATCAGCAGGAGAGAGTGTTTCTTTGTAAGTTGTCTACATGAATTATTATGCTCAGTGATAGTAAATTAAAGGAACAGACTGACTCAAACAGTCTTGAAGAATTACAGCCCTCTTGCTTTTCTTTTATTTATTGGACTTGAACTGTAGATCTTTGCAGTCCTAACCTTGACCTTTTAACTTCAAGCTGTGTTGAATGATGTTTTTCAAGAAAGGATTACAAGTTTGACCTTAAATTGTGCAAGTGTCTAGAATTTTGTGGAACTACGGTCAGAATCAGACATCTAACTTGTGTGTTTTATGCTGCAAAAGATACACGATTGGGTATTTCTTAAAAAATCCAACAAGATAATTAACTTTGACTTCAGTGTTTAAACTCAGGCCCACCCTATTAACCATGGCATTTACTGGTTGCTCTTTCGGCCAGTGGATAATGTCAAGCTTTTACCGCCTCAGTCTTCAAAACACAAAGAAAAGTATTTTCAGACTGGTATAAAAACAACTGTTCCGAATCCACATAGCCTAAGTGATTAGATTAACTATTTAGAGAAACAAATTGAGGCCTGATCACGTCAGCCAGTTTGAGTACACGCAGAGTAATCATGTAAGAAAGCAGCTTAATCCTCATCATCTCTTCAGGAACATATGATCTGACATGTAGAACACAGAGGCCACGAGAAGACATGGCGGGAGAAGGAGATGGAGAAGTGTGGAGTGACAGTGTGTGCTTGACACACGCATGTATGAGCAGCACGGACAAACACTGAGGATTATAAGAGTGGGAGGGGTCCTGGTTTGTCTGACCCCAGCTCTCCCACAGTCCCCATTAAACTCTGTAAATGAGAGAAAGAGGAGCAATTAGAGAGGCAGTCATGGGGCAGGTAGGAGATCCCTATGACCTTTCCTGGCTGGTATTTGACCTCTCACAGCTGGGGGCCATGATGAAGATACATCCTGAGCATTGAGAGAATAAATTTGCTGAAAGGTACAAGGGGGAAAAGTAAGAGTTTTTCCTCACAGACATTTGCATGCAACATACTGCCGTGTGGATTCGGTTGTTTATTCATCATGTTTTAGACTAAATCTTTATTCAAGTGTTTATTGAATCAAGTGGGGTGGGGAAAATGTTTACTCTGGAAGGTCACTTCAAGTTCTATAACATCCTTTGAGGCCCAAACTAACACATTTATCAAACTAACTACTCTCGAATACAATGGTAGGAAAGGATTTTTCTTTAGTGAGGCGTCTGATGTCAGGTGGTTGTGATGATGATGCTACTCACAGATATTTTTCCAGATTTGGCTCATTACGTTTTGAGTGAAACAGATTATTTGCAACAGCTAGTTTTCAGAAATACAAACACTATTGCAGGTGTCCGCAGAATGTAAGTACTGCTGTAGTTTATAGAGCCCAACCAGTGGGGGAGTGTGGCACTTAACTTTGAGCTTGTTGTTGATTTGCAGCTCAGTGATTTCATGGTTCCACACAGATCCTTTTGTTTACTCTTTTTGTCCTGAAACCTCTCACTAAATGCCTGAAGGAGCATCACAACTGCCTCCAAAAGCTAATTCAAATGTTACAGCAGGCTTTTGTTCTTGTAGAAAAGTAAAATCCTGGTGTTACCACTTCCAACTTGTACTTGCCACACCTTTAAGCTGGTTGGAGCCCTGGAGCTTCGTGTTCAGTTCTGAGAGATACTTGTGAGCGTTCAACATCAAGCCCAAACCAAACAGCCACTTTCTATCACCAAGTTCAATGACATGTCTTCCCTTCATTTCTATTACGGTTTTGGTTTGTTTCTTCAGTGTAAAAGAGTGAGCACATATGCGCTATTTACCCATCACATCTTACGATAGTAAACTAAAGTAGATTCACTCAATAGCTTCTCGAACTGTTGGATGTTTACCTCAACTTTACGATGACGTTTTGTTTTGATCTGAAGGGACCACCCAGAAGGAGATGTTAATCAAGTACTTATATTAATTTATCGCAGAAAGAATGTAACTTGTATTTTGTTTGTGTTTAAAATTGAATCATGGGTTAATCAAACTGTCGTGACGACGGTGCCCCTTTGTGAATTGTAGGATGTAGGCCGCTCTGCATTCCGATGTCACAGAGACTTACATTACAATTAAGGTGACTAAGAATTTAACATGCTTTGCACTTTGATGCTAAAATGAGAAACCAAACATGGTTAACTTGCACTTGAACGTCTGGGGGAGGAAAAAATTGTATGGATCTCTATGCTCTACAAACCCTGACCTCAGATCTAACTGACTTACATTTACTGGTTTCTCAGTATGTTTTCTTGCTAAAACACCAAAAAGAAAACCACAGGATTTTGTCATTGAAGGCAACCACAGCTGGACCACACTGAAGATCTGACTGTAACCATTAGCTTTACCCCTCAAACATAAAAATGCAGACAGGTACTCCTGTCCTGCAAACCGTTACACATCTCTTTTCCATGTGTCCCAGTGAACCAGAACTGAGTCTAAATCAGCCAGAAACTATTTGAATGGCACTAACATTACCCGACAACAGCAAATCCCTCATAAATGGACTTACCCCGATGAAAACCTGTTCTCAGTATACTCTCTGCGGCACTGGAGTGAGACGAAAGGGAGATGCGTGAAGATGAAGGAGAGCCTCTGGGGGTTTTATTGTGTTCCAGACACTGTAGCTGGAGTGAGAGCGGGGGGACAGAGGGATGAAAGCAAAGACCAGGGAGAGTTGAAAAAGACAAATGTATAACAGATGAAGATAAAGTGATATATTAGGTTGAAAAAAACGTTAGCAGAAAGATATACAATCAATATGGACAAATGTCCCATTAAGTCTCCCTGGGGGAAATTATGTAATTGATCCGCTGTTGGCTGCTCCTAAGACAAAATCATATCACAGGCTAATTTATGTCAGCATGAACGCAGATCCTCCTTATTGTTATTGGCACATGTGCCTTTCCTTAATAAATATTTTTGTTCTCCACTCTGAAAGCAGAGCTGGCAGGTCTGTAAACAGTTGGTTAGATATTAAAGACATTTATGGAAACCAATCCAATCCTGAGCGTCTGTTCCAATTTTCTGAGTGTAATTGAAGCTGAGCCATAAAACTGTGACGAAATGGTGTTTATTCACTCAACTCCGCAGAAGACTGCACATGTCCTGATGTGTGTGGTTAAAAGGAATTTAAAATGAGGGACTGTCATTTATCAGGCCATGTGTTTATTATCCAGTGATATAATGAAGACTGGCACAGTAATCTATCCACTCAGGCAGACAGATGGGAGAAAGGCCCTTTTCTGCAGCTCATTTGCATGAAAGCTCCGGAGCTGTCAGATTCTCTCGCTGCCACAATGCGCCGTCAAGCTGCAAATAAACCGCACCGACGACTATTTTGGTCTCCCTGCTCAGGTTTCCTCCTGCACGGACTTCAAAGTGAGTTCCTCTAACCTGGAATTGCTGCAGCAGAGAAACAGCAGAGCAGAAGCAGATGAACTAATTTACTCGCCCTTCCACTCCGAGGCCCTGGTTAGTCGGAGCAGGGAGCCGGTGTGTAGTGTGGTATGCAGCGCGCGGCTGGTTCACATTAACTGTGTCCACGAGCCCGTGAAAGTCGCAAGTCTTCCCTCCTCCGCGCACGATCCCTCACAGAGTCCCCGTGGGTGAATAGTTTGCCAGACTGAGGAAAACACACTCGCACGCGCGCACACACATCCTGCACTGAGAAGTTGTGTGCGTGTGTGGGGGGGGCGGGGGTTGAGAGTGGGGGCATGCATAAATAGAGCGCTCCTCTCCTCCGCGTGGAGCGCGCGCCCTGGCTGAGATACGGAGCCCTCGGATCTCGCATGATAGATCATATTTTTTACATTATTTGGACCAAGTATTTCTAATGCAACAAAATGCACAAAATATAAAATGGAACCCAGCAACGTTTCTTTCTCAAGCCAAACGTGGAGCAATAATTCTGGGATTACCCACTGACCTTATTTGTTTGGCTGCACCCTGGAGCGCACAGTCCTCCTCTGCCAGAAAGGTGCCTTCGCTGTCCCGGAGGATGCTCAAGCTTCGATAATTTATTTTTTCTTCCCAACATTACTCCTGGGAGCCCGTTGGAAACATCCCGACTTCACACGGACAGTTTTGCGCATTGCGTAATCGGCACAGAAATGCGCGTGTTCCTCAGATAAGCGCCACATAATGTTGGGACTCGTCTCTCCTGGAAGGCGTCCGTCGCACAGCGTACTGTGTTGTAAACGCAGAAGAAGCAAGGATGAGAGTGTCTAGTATGCGTGGGGAGAAGGGTCCACATCCGATGCTGGTGGCGCTCTGTGGACTGTTTTTGGCTTTGACGCGGAGCGGAGCAGGTGAGGAGGAACACATCTTCCTCTCTTTACTGCTGATGCTGTTTCTCTCCATCAGTTGTGCCTTTGTCCCTAAACTTGGCTTCTCATTTTCCAGTTGTGGTTCTGTGCATGAAATCCATTCACATTCATGAAACTGACTGCGTGTGATAGTATGTTATGAATTTTCAGTTGGCATTGTACTGTATTGTTTTTTGCTAAATAAAAGTAAAGCAATGGTCCCACTTGTTGCAGATAAATTTGATAGTGGAGCTGCCTTGCATCTTTCCGTTAGACCTACATGTAACCCGAGAGTCAGCATGATATCCAATGGAGAAAGGGCAGGATTCTGTCACAGCAGCCACACAATGAGTGGGTTGATTAAATATTCATGATGAACCCAATGAATTGGTCTCTGGCGTTATCCATGACATCACTACTGGAGAGTGTTTGTTGACCTTTCTGTCATCAGATATAAAAGCACTGATCTAAATATTAGTTTAATTTGATCTCCCTCTTCCTTTGTGTCAGTTTCCAGATGTGTGGACCACGCCTGTAGTCCACCCATAGGGAACCTGGCCAGCGGCAGGACCCTCACCACCCTCTCCAGCTGCTGTGGGAACAACTCCCCCCAATGCAGCCCTTGCCCCCATCCTCCCATGACCCCTGACCTTGGCTCCGGGGACAACCACCCACCTGCTCACATGACCGACGACCCCTTCTCAAAGCCGGAGACCTGGTGGGCATCAGGTGCAAGGACCGCCTTGCAGGGGCAGCAGGACGAGATCCAGTTGGATCTGGAAACACAGTTCTGTCTGTCCCATGTGGTTTTGGTGTTCAGGTCGCCCCGGCCCGCTGCCATGGCCATTGAACGTTCAGCCGACTTTGGGAGAACCTGGGAGGCTCTTAAACTATTTGCAAGCAATTGCAGCACGGAGTTTGGTTTGGCTGATGATTTTAGTCAGCCAGGCTCTTTGTGTACATCTCGGTACACCAGTCCCACACCCTGCAGTGGTGGTGAGGTGAGAGAATAAAGATCTGATGTATTTCTTTTAGCGGATGCAAAATGTTTGATTCAATCTCCTCTTCTCCCCAGGTAATATTACGGACATTAGACCCCAGCGGTGCTAAAAGACTGGACCCTTACAGCTCAGAGGCTCTTGCCCGCCTCACCCTCACTAACCTCCGCATCAGACTGCTTAAAGCTCAGGCCTGCTCCGCACCTCTGAACCTGCCGACAGGAAGCACAACTCCCACAGCCTCAACACTGACCTCCACAGCCACTACAGAAAACTCAGCCTCAGCACCTTATGCCATTTACACTTTACTGGCCAAAGGGACCTGCCTGTGCCACGGACATGCTGAGTATTGTGTACCACACAACAGCAATCAAGACACTAGTCAGGAGAGTAATTTGGTGAGTAGCTTTTACTGTGTGAGTAGATGCATGTCAAAGAACAGACATGGATAAAGGGACCGTGAGAGAAAGTGAATCGGCCTGTAATCTATTAGAGATTTGAAGACCACAGTCGTGAGGACGTTTGTTCCAAAAATAAAAAAATTAAAAAAAATTTAAGTGCTTTAAATTGCTCGATTTACTCTTAACAACACCTGCCTGAATTCGTTTTACAGCCCACTCTAGACAGCCGGGGCCTGTAACATTCACTAATGTAGGTGAAGTAACTAAACAGGCCCAGATGTGTCTTCCAGGTGTCTGGTAGGTGCCTGTGTGCTCACCACACGGCGGGGGATCACTGTGAGAAGTGTGCCCCGCTCTACAACGATCGTCCCTGGAGGCCGGCCAACGGCAGCAGCGGGGAGCCGAACCCGTGCCAGAGTACGTGACTGCACAACTATTAGATCAGTGGGTAGTCCTGTTGCTGAGAGAGAATTACTAGAGAAGAACATTTTAGGTCTGGAGGGAGTAATCAGAGGGAAAATGTGGGTACTCTGAAATACAAACCTACAGTAGGTCTTATTAAGCCTCTATACACAGTTTTAAACACAATTTATATTGGTTGTCTCATATTTTGTCAAGATCTTGACAAGCTATAAAACCAGATTTTTAAATCAGACCCAAGCAGTGAGCCCTGCAGGAGAGTACCTGAGTCTACCCTGTTAAAAAATAGTCACATACTCTTCTAGGCTTCTTTAGTTTATTAAGATTTTTCTACCCTGGTTATCAGTGTTGGGATGTAACGAAGTACATTTACTTAGTTACTGTACTAAACCCTATTTTCACCCTATAGGGCTCTACTTCACATATCAGCAAATATTTGTACTTTCCACTTCAATGCATTTAAAAAATGCATCATGTTACATATTCACATTGTTGTTTATATTTTTTTAAGTAATCAATAACGAGAGGGGAATAGAATCATTGATCCAATCAGAGCTAACAGGTAACATTAGACCCCGCCTCCTGCAGCATCAATGGTGAAGAAGAAACACCTGAACAGGATTCAGAAGAGTCCCAGACTCAGCCATTATATGTCATGAATTGTTGCATAATGGAATAGGATGAACTTAGTAGGAACTTTTACTTTGAATACTTTAAGTAAATTTAAATGAAAGAACTTACTTTTACTCAAGTAGAAAAGTTAATGTTGTACTTTTACTTAAGTTATTGTTTGAGCTCCGACACTGCTGGTTAAGTTTTCAAATCCTTTGTAAAGGTAGACAACACTTAGCACAGACCTATGATTTGCTTCATTCAGGTTACCAGCTAACTCTCTCCACTGATGCCCTCACTCTGTCTCTCTCTCCTCTCTCCCACCACTGTGACATCAGATTGCGAGTGCCACGCTCACGCAGACAGCTGTCACTTCTCTCAGCGGACATGGCTGTCATCCGGTGGCACCAGCGGTGGGGTGTGTGATGACTGCCTGCACAACACGGTGGGGCGTAGGTGCCAGCGCTGTCGCCATGGGTACCACCGTCACCCGTTCCTGCCCCTCCATTCCCCCCACGCCTGCACACGTAAGAGACACACAGAACAAAAGGTCCCTCATTGATTCTCTGGAGTGGTGGATGAGCCATTAACCAGTTACCAAAGCCAACTTCAGGAAGTTGAATGATTGGCCATCAGGCACAACCGGATGAATCAGTATTCTTCCTGGTCCCAGTGACAGAGATTCAAAGTGTGTAAAGAGAACTAGTAATGTCTTGTAGCTCCATCTGCTGGCATGTATGTTTCTATTTTAACAGCAAAACCAAATGTTCCATCGGCATACAGACCTATATCTGTGCTTCTCAGGCTGCAGGTGTGATCCACAGGGCTCTTTGTCTCCTCGGCCTGGAGAGGAGGAACCCTGGTGCCACCCTCGGACTGGACAGTGCCACTGTAAATCAGGTGTAGGGGGCACAAGCTGCAGCTACTGCCTGCCTGGCTACTGGGGCTTTGGAGATAAGGGCTGTGAACCCTGTGCCTGCCCTCTCAGCTGCAATCCTACCACTGGGCAGTGTCTCGACAGGTATAGCTGTACATGAAATCTGTGGCCGTATGTTTCACCAAACAGTTAGGGAAGTCAATTTAACAGTATAATTACGGCAGATGATTTGATTTGTGTTATATGCTCTGTTTTTTAATGCTGTAGCTACACAAATAACCAGGTGTTCCATGTCGCTGTTGGAGGTAAAATCCCTGATCTGGATCATATGTTCCCAAATGAAGAAGAAGTACAGTGGTCGAAGGAGCTCGCAGTCTCTGCTCTGCATTATACAGGTGAGTGTTGGAGCGGCTTACTTTGGAATAATGCTTGGTCACAACCAGCAGTGTAAGGATTAATACTGTGGAAGGACTTTTTCAAACTTGAGATCAGATCCTATCCTAATGCCTGTACACAGGAAAGTGCAGCTGCAAGGAGAGGAAACTGAAAAGTGTGTCTGATCTCTGTAGGATTAAACACGATTATGGTAAGAAATAAACACCTCTACCTATTGAAAAAAATAAACTTTCCTACACAGTGATCTGTGCATTGATTTCTGTTTTAAAATACTGTCTCAATGTTTGCTTTCTCTGGAACTGCCATCTGTGTGACAGTGATCAAGGCCAGCGTGCTCTCTGCTCATGACAAAGGCAGCCACGCAGAGGTCCAGGTCAAGGTTCGTAAGGTTCTTCGGTCAGGGCAGGTGGCACTGAACCTGGAAACCATCAGCATCTATCCTCTGTCCTGGACCAGCCGCGGCTGCACCTGTCCGATACTAAACCCCGGTAAGAGTCCGGCATCTGGGGTCTGCTGCATGAGGCACAGAGTTACTGTTCAGTTAATACACCAAACGAAGTAAGAGGCTAAACAGATGTACTGGTATGTGGTTTTAAAAGATTAATATGTAAGAACAACCAATGAATGGAGAACATAGGAAGAAATTTAGGAAGAAAATTTGTCATGTTTACATGGAGCCCAATATACCGGTATTAATTAATGAGTTATCTAACCCTTATTAAATTAAAACAATAGTAAGACACTGCCATGTAAACAGCATTTTCTGATTACTGTAATTCAATTTATAAAGCAAGTTATAATTGACATGTGTATGTCTTAATAAAACAACAAAATACAGTGGCAAAAAAACGAAGGTGATCACTTCGGGATAAATCGGCATTTATGCACTTAAGTTTTGACAATGACCCTAAACATAGAAATAAATCTACAACAAAATTACTTCAAACAAAGAAAAGCGGCTTTTTGAACTTTGCTAAGTCACAGCCCAGAGCTCAGACGAGTTCAGAGTGGAGTGGTCCAAAGTTCATCCTGAAAGTTCTACCGGTCTGATCCAAACTTCCCAGAACCACTCGTGTGAGGTGATCGATGCCAAAATATGTCAAACCAGTTATTAAATCACTTTGGGTTCACTTACATTTTTCTCCAGAACAGGGTTTGCTACCTGGGTTTGCTCAGTTAAGACATTACACTGTCATTCTTTGTCTGTAATTAGCTTCATCACATTGTGTTAGTCTTTACTTGTGCCTTTGATGAAGATCGAATTATGTTTTAACATCTATAACTGCAGAAAAGACTTTGCAAAGGGTTCACACACACTTGTTCTTCTCACTGTAAATTCCCTTTAGAGTTTTACAGCAGTTTGTGTCTTTGAAATACATTTGTCACCAACTGATTTGATGACACATGCCCTGGGTTTGAATGTAAACAAGTAGAAGGACAGAATATTCATAATCAGACTATTATCTGTAACATGTAACCAGGAATATGAATGGAATATTCCATGAGCAACTCATGTAAACATTATTATGGAAATAATTTACTATTCAGAACAGGCTGTCACCTGTATGTGTGCATCACATCTTAAATTTCCTTACCAGGTATGGAGTACCTGCTCGCAGGCCCAGAAGAAGCTGGAACAGGCCGTTTACTGGTCACCATGCAAAGTGTGGTGTCCCCCTGGACACCTCGACTGGGTCTACTCATATCAGAGGGCCTGAGGAATGGATGTCCATGAGCTCTATTATCTGTAAAGGCAGAACACACTCAAGAGAACTGCACAATTCATAAGTCCGTGGATGGTTCAGAAAAGGGACTGAAAAAAATCACTGGACAACATCAACGATGGCAAATTATCCAAGTGGTGAACTCATGGTCCAAACCTGGAGAGTACTCACACTGTGTGAGTGTTACATAAAATAAAGACTGACACGAATGCTTGGAAATCCGATTTGATAAACTGTATGTAAATGTGATGTACCTAAAATTAAAAAGGTCTTATCAAGATGCAAGATTGTTTATGCACAACACAAACAGCAAACTATTGCTTCTATTGTAGATCCTGTTGCAACTTAGTAAAACACCTTGGTTTGTCAAACCGAGTCCTGCAAATCAATTCCATGGTTGATATTTCTACTACGAGAAAGAGGAAAATGTACAGAACCATATGGAAGTCTTTAAGGTATATACAAAAATGTACCACGTTTTTTTTCAATGAATGTTTCTAGCTTATAAATGGTAAATACAGTGCAGTTTGAAATCTAAACCTATAGAGGAATATTGAGGGATAATGATAAAATGCTATGAAACTATACCCAACACATAAGCAATATAATCAGTGAAGGCACAGTGGGGGGTGCTGTCTTATTATATACCAACACTGATTATCATAGACAATATTGGCTCAGACTGTGAAAAAGTGGAAATCCCTGACATATGATATAGATGTGCTTCGTCTCTAGAAGGACAAAAACAAAACGGAGGTTGAAATTGTTTGACGATCATTTTTAATTTGGACGCGTTTTATAAATACCATGATGTCTTTTAAGGCCTGAGTGACACTGAATGGTGACCACAGCATTCAAATTGGACACTCTGGACAGTGGTGAGACAAGGAAAAGATTTATGCAGCAACAGTTGAACATGACAAACCACTATGGTCCACGCCAGATACAGTGTTGGTAAACGAAAATGACAAAGATGGTTCACGCGGCAATCAATGCAGATGTAGACCCTGACAAAACGTTGACGAACAGTTAAAAACTTCTGTGGTAATATTAGTATTATGTCCACTGCACACACGCTGGGACAGTAGCCTTGTTTTCATATAGATCATCTGTGTTTTGGTCTCTCAAGTGATGGAACTAAAGACTATATTAATTTGAGGTAAATTCCTAAAAAAAACATGAACATTGCTCAAATTGAAAATAATCTAATAACTGCTCAGATTAACTGGTGGTAAATCAGTGCTAAGAGATAATCCTGACAAACATAACGAATAACTCCTGATTAACATGAGAAAGCACAGCACAGCAAATCAAATAAATGTATATATATTGCATATAAAGGTGAGTCTTTGAGCTACTGTCTCTGCAGCAAATAGCTTGGCCCGCAGACATTAAATTATGCCATCCAATGATTGAGTTCTCAGCAAATAAAGCAGCCTACTTTTATACATAAACTATATTTTGTTTTTCTGCACACACAAAGTCCTTCTCTGATGGCCTTGCTAAAAACTGCCTTCGGGTGTTAGAGCTGTGTCGGTCTTAGCCCTCTCTTCAGGCTGAAAAAGTTGAACAGACCAATCACAGCTCCTCGTGGAGAGGGAACAAGAGCCTGTGAATGACAAATTTGACCTTAGCTGGCCATCTGGCTGTCTGTAGGTGATGCGCTGTCAGGTGAGGGATCTGAAGTAGAAGGTGTAGCGTCAGTTTCAGGGGATAAGGCGGAGCCCTCGGTCGGGGCAGCAGAGGCGGCGCCGCTGTCAGACTCTGCTTGGGTGGAACTCTCTTTATCTTCGTCCTGAGGATAGAGCTCAGGGTACTTCTGCATGCACTCTTGCATGTTGCGGAAGTTGTCGATGCACTCCGAGCCCTTGACCTCTTCTGAGCTGTAGTGGAAGCAGGAGAACGCCTCTTTGAACTGAGACCCGCATGGTCCGCTGGCCATGCCGCCCAGGCACGGGCAGTTCCAGTTGATGTCTCCACTTGGCAGGATCAGGCCTGAAGAGACAAGAAACCACACAATGACAAGTCAGCAGGATGAGTGTAAGAGCGAAAGAGAAAGCTGGTAGTGTATATTTTGTGGGGGTGTTAAACATCCACAGTTCACATCTGGGGTATTATTTTATAATTTTTGGGGGGAGGGGGACTTGAATGTACTATTGGTGCCCGGGGGATCACCAGGGCTGTGCTCAAGAAATTGATATACAGTGGCGTGCTTTAGTACAAAGAGCTTCACAGGTTTGGTTACACTATTCATGGAATTTGCCTTCAATAAGAATAGAAAATATCACCAGACCTTGTCTCTGAGGGATCAATGTGTTTCAGTTCCTCTTACAATTACTTATTGACAAACCTTGCTCCTCGTACGGATCGTTGGGATCATCTGCCACCAGCTCAGCGTTGCTGGGCGCCTCATGGTCTTCCTTGGTCACGAAGATAATGCGATCTTTACCTTAAATAAGAAAAATGGGGATTAACACAAACGATTGAGTAGGAAAACCTGGTCCTGGATGATACGCTATTATCTTATGATGCAGGATTAGGCTTTTCCGTTTACACTAGAATGAACACGGTGTTGTTGTGGTGTTTGGCCGACATAAGACCCCAGGGGGCGCTCTCTCTGTCAGTAGCTATGACTTAACCTGCTCTACCGTCTGACATCTCAGTCTCTAGCTCTAACTGCTAACCCTTTGGCAGCTTTCACCGTTTGTCACTTCGCCTATGTGTGGAGTTACTGCAGCGATTATAGCGGAAATGTACCATGAAACTAGAAATAATACATGTGAATCTAGAGCCCTGCTGCTGCTGGGGGCTGAGCTCCCCCCGCATCGAGCGCTGTTAGCTAACCTTCCGCGAGTTACCGCTGTTTCTGGAGAGTTAGCCAGGTAGCATGGCGGCTAGCTCGTTGACATTGCTCAGCGACGAGCTGGAAATGAATGAAAGAGGACGCGACATTACCTTCCTGCCTGCAGTACGACATGTCTGCCGGTGCTTCTGTCCGTCGAGCCTCGTCCTCAGCGCTGAAAGGTCACCAGTGGGAGAGGAATTACACAAACACAGCGACGATTTCATCTGACAAACCACCCGGCGTCCAGCGAGCCCGTTACCTCCGTGACCTGCCCACATGCGGACGCACACTGATGACGTCACAACAAAATGTATGGGAAGATAATAAGTTTAGTATTTTTAACTAAATAAACATAAGTTTACGCCAAGTAATTCAATTAAACTCATTGAAAATAATTAAATCAAATAATAAATGTATTCATATATAGGCCATTTTTCATAATTAAAATAATTCATAGTTTCCTTTTCACTACTTCTGTTAAATTCAAATAACCTTCAAGAGCCTCACCATGTGACCTTACCACAAACACAGATTCCTGTCAATACAACTTTAAGAAGACATCTTCTGCAGCTTTATTTGAGTGCATGAGCATGTAGTGGTGGTGATATATGTATATGTGTGAACACTGATCCCACAGCTTAATAGATACAAGGCCACAGATTTGCATTTGAAGAGCTGAGTGATGAAAAAGGGAATTTGGGAAAAAAGGGTATTAAAGTGCAAATTAAGGAAAAATATCCTCAAGAATGTATCATCACAAAACCCTAAACCTAACATATCCAATCAATTCACTTCCCAAAACTTATTTTCAGGGGAATGTCATCAGCTGATAAACATACTAATAAGTAATGTCTTAATTAAGTGGACTTAAGACTTTTTATTTCTACTCAATCGTTTTATAGTAAAATTTAAGCATCATTCAATGCAAAACATGAATGTGATGAGCTTTTAGTGGTGTGTTAACAGCTTGAATAGTAAAATCTATTTTGTACTCTTCTCTCAGTTAAACAGAAGCATGTGGTTTGTGGTTGTTGACTATGTCTAAGCTTGTTGCTGCATGTTGTGTGGTTCTACCGTAGATCATTGTCAAATCCACTTGAAGCAATCAATAACCTATTTTTATATGCAATGATCTTGATGATTGTGCCAACAAATAATATATTGTAGTCTGTTCAGATCATTCTATGAAAAAGAACAAGGAGACAATAGAAATCAAAACACAATTTCCACGTTATATGGAAAAAAAATCCAGTTTTTTTAATAACTCAATTATGTCTGTTACATAAAGTAAAAACCAAAACAAACCCCTTTTTCAGTCCCTATCAAACCCACCCTCATCCCGACCATCTCGGCAGTATTGTGCAGCGACTCAGTCTGGGAATAAAAGAGCGTGACGAAACAGACAAAACACTTCTCTTTGAGAACCCAGACACAGGACAAACACTGTGCCCCACATAAGACCAGAGTGAATATGAACACAGTCCAAAATTTGAAATATCAAAATAAAGAGAAATGACAACCAGCGAACAGTTTGTCTGAGATTAACAGAAACCTTATGAGGAGTACATACTTTATTTATACTTAGGGCCCTTGAAACCTCAAGCTTGATTGCTATGTGATGAACATGGCATGGCTTTCTTTCAGCTCCCCTCTGAGACGTCCAGGCACGGTGCTTTCAGCTTGAAATTAGCACCAGCATGTTGTTGTTGTCTGAATGTTGACTGAACATGCTGTAGATGCCTGAGGTAGTCAGAGACAGCACCTCACACCTGTGTGCTTTCAGGCATTATTCAGCTGATAAGACAGTCAGTGGGGATTTAGGCAGCCTGCAGAGAGATGGGTGATAGTTCTTGGAATATAAAGGATTGAAGAGACACAACACAATGCTAACCACTGGGAGTAACCCACACAGTTATCAAGCTGCTGGTGGGGAAACAAAGACTGATTGTGCCAAAACAATGCATTATAAAAAATAATCATGAGAGGGGGTGGATGCTTTGTGTCTGGTGTGTGTCACAAGGTTGGTATTTTCTAGAAGAGCAGTGCGCCCATGCTGCCCACTTCACTCTGCTCCTTCACAAAGATCTCAAAGTACTGGTAGATGATGGTCACAGCCAAGAGGATTCCTGTACCCGAACCGATAGCACCCAGGAAATCTGCCATGACAGACAGACCACCTATACACAGACCACCAAAGGCAGCAGCTGTGGGGATGTACCTGCAAATAACCAATAAGAGTTATAAGCAAACATTTTTGAAAGACATCAATTGTTATTCTGCGAATAGCGAACAGAAAGAAACATCAGAAGCCTTTTTCTTAGCTTGCTTTATACCTGTTAAGCTCATGCACCATAGAGGTCTCTCTGTGTCCTCTCATCACCATCTGTTGCTCCTTCAGCTGCTTCGCCACCTGAGACGCACACAATGATATCAGTGGACAGTTGTACACAAAAACAAAAACAAAAAAACACAATCACACACTTACATCTTTGGCAGAGGATCCTGAGACGTCAATCCAGGTCTTGGAGAAGAAAGCGCAGGAACCGAGCATGAAGACGATGTAGATGACAGCATGAACTGGGTCGTCCAAAACAGAACCAAATGACTCCGGAGGAGAAAGGTAGTAACAGAGCCCAGCCACTGGGTAGGCCCGAGCTGGTCCTCCACTTGTGGCGTCCTTAAGAAAAAAAGAATTAGTTAGTGAGATGGTGCAAATCCATGACTTACAGGGGAGTCAGAGTCTGAATCTGATTGTACTATATTTATACAAATAACACAGAGACTCCTTGATACAATCTCTCTATCCTTAAACATGTTGCAAGGCCTGAGACTCTCTAACATACTTACAGACCAGGTTCCCAAGAGGTTGACCAGGAAGTTGCCGCTGAAACGCGTTGAGAGCATCTGAGAAATTACGTAGAGATTAGAGACCAGCGCAGACTGCAGGATGATGGGGATGTTGGAGGTGTAGAACAGTTTGATGGGGTAGGTGTTATATTGGCCACGGTAGCGTGCAGACTTGATGGGCAGGTCCACTCTGAAGCCCTGGTGAGGAAACACAGTCCACATATGTTTAGTCACAGAGCAGCTACAAAGCACCAAAAGACCTGAGTATCACTTAGAATGTATGTTTATCTATAATCCAATCAGAGTTTTTGATAGAAATAAAACCAGATAAGGAACTATACTGCTTGTAGTTGCCGTTTGCAGCTCACCTGGAAGTATATGACCACTGCAAACACGAAGACAGTGGCGATGAGGTTCAGGAGGTTGGGCAGGTTTTGTCTGTAGAAGCCTTCTCTCAGAGCACGGACCTTGTCTGTGCGAGTGGCCAGTAGATGGAAGAGAGCAATAATGGCTCCCTCAAACTCAGTGCCTAGATAAACCAGAGGAGACACAGGGTGAGTCATTATGGCACATTTTAAGAACTATCTAATTCCTTCTCAATACGTGTTTGTTTCCGGTGCTCATACCTCTGCCAGTGTTGACGGTGGTGGGACTGAAGGCCTTCCACACGATCGTCTCACAGATGTTGGTGGCAATGAAGAGAGAGATACCTGAGCCCAGACCATAGCCCTTCTGGAGAAGCTCATCCAGCAGCAAGACAATCAAACCTGCAACGAAGAGCTACAGAAACAAGCACAATGTTTGTACTGAGACAGGATATGTTAACATGTAGTTGTAATGTACAACTAATTAAAGCACCTCTAGACAGTGCTCGATAAACCTGCCTTCCACATGAGAAAATCTTATTAAATTTGCTTTTGGGAAATAAATCATTAAGTTGTAAAACTTACATACAAATTATGAAATGCATAAACCTTAAATTGTGTTTATCAAGCCTCAATTTGTCTGCTTGTACAATAAATGTACTTTTGCAGGTGAAAAGCATTAATTAATTGATAGATCAGTGGATTCATTTCTTTATTTGTTTGTTGCAAATCTTGGCAGATAAGCTCAGCACAGTTAGACTTTGCAAATTTTAAGACACAGTAAAAGTCTAAACTTATGTAAAAGAGCAGCAGCAGGATTTTTTGGTATTAACCTGGATGATGATGAGTAAGCATATCCCAGCACCCATCTCTGAGGGGTCTCCATACATGCCAGTCATAACGTACACAATGGCCTGTCCAATGGTGATGATCATTCCAAACACTGTAAAAAGACAGAAACAATGATTGGCACTGGCATCATAAGAGGCACAGCTGCTGCCAAAACTGTTGTTCCCAAATAGAAGAGTGCTGTGAGAGTGCAGGCTTCAAAGTATCGTCAATGCTTCAAAGAAATGTGATACATTCTAAAAAAAGCAGCTGTAATGAGGAATAAAACCTACATTTCTGAGCTCCATTAAAGAGGGCTCTGTCCTTGGGAGTGTCACCAACTTCAATGATCTTGGCACCAGCCAGCAGTTGCATGATTAGGCCCGATGTGACAATGGGTGAGATACCCAGCTCCATCAGAGTACCTGCAAGACAACGTGGGCTGCACTTAGAAACATAATCAGCCTCACTTACAATAAGAATAGCACCGGCACCAGAAACAATGGCAGAAGGACTACAACTGTTGACCTTTGACTAATCACACGTGGTGATGAGATTAGGTAACAGCTGATAACAGCACTGGAATCCAATGAGTTTCCCTTACTGGAGCTGCACCAGACATATAAGAGCTTTCATGATTTAAGAGTGACATTCAATTTGATCCAATTCAAGCACCTCTGTTGGAAGCCAGGATTACTCTCATCCAGTAGAAGGGATCTGCCGAGTCTGATGACATGATGCCAAACAGTGGAATCTGGATGAACAAGGAGAAATATAAAAACAATGCAATAATCCACTGTCACCAATAAGAGAACCAGTAGTTTGGTTGTGATTGAAGTTTGTGATCAAGAGATACCAACCTGGCAGCACACCAGAAAGATGAATAGTGTGATAGCGGTCCATAGTACTTTTTCTCTAAACTGAATCTAAAAGGGATGAAAAAAGAACAAATATCAGTGCAATTCAAGATTGTATAGAGCGAAAAATTATACCACTTTAATAAACGATGACAGATCAACACATACCTTTCTTTCTGGTTTCTGAATTTCTGGCAGGACCGCACAGAAGGGCTTGATGACCTCCAAAAATTTAACTTCAGAAAGAGATTACAAGATTAGTACGAAGCCATAGTAACACTGCAATTACATTACACTTTAGGGTCAGCAGCTCTCCTAGCAATGTCCTCAACAGTGGTGTTATTTAAAATGTTAGGTCCCCTAAAACAAGGTTGGCTTAGACGCTACGTCATCACTAGCCAGAAGTCAAACATCTGCCAGCTGAACATGGCAACTGGACAGAGGTGCAACAAGCACAGCGTTTCTCCGTGAATATGGGGAAGTATAGATACATAAAGTTGAGCAAGGTTGAGATAAACTAGTCGCAAGTGTGCTGGCATGCCTGCGGCTGCTCTGCTGCATGTTTTGAGTCTATCAGCTGTGTCAATTACTGAATCTGACTTTAACACTAAATGATTTACCATTAGACTGAACCTGAGTCAGGATCAATCGACTCGCTGCTGCAAATCCAAATAGACATGCTGATGAAAAGCGAGGCGAACGGAGTTTCAGTTTTTTTTTTACTGCAAGTTTTCCTAAATGAAGAGTTCGAGCAGCTAACTGCCGTTAGCCTGATGCTAATCGTCGTTCAATCACAAAACGATTGAGCAATGACTTTAAAAGAGGAAGCTCATTCGAAGAACTCAATTAAAACGCCTGGAATCACATCTGACTGTGATACAACCCTCAGAAACGTCGCTAAATCACAGTGAGACGAAATTTGAATACAGTACCAACTTCCGTTATGGGCTAGCTCAACTTGCCACCTAACCCAAGGTTAGCTAAGTAGCTTCCCGGTGAGCGCTGTGTCCGTTACCGTTGCAGCTTAAAGAATAGAGAACTGACGGCAGGTAGTGCAGACCACCGCCGACACGTGTGCACAAGAGAAGAAGCTCACTTACTCCCCATGGTGTCGGTAGTCCTGTGTCTGGGTGGTTACTGGGAGCAGTTGGAGAGCTGAGTGGGTCAGTGTGGCTCCATCCAGCCGCTCTGTGGGGAAAGAGAGAGCAGCAGAGACACGTCACCAGACAAGCCGCTAACACACGTCACTTCTCCGCTCCACACACGCGCGTCACTCCGCCGGCTGCAGGCCACACACAGCCCCGGTTCTTCACGCACACCTCGTAGTGTGATGTTCACGTCCCATCGGCTCGAGAACATGCATGTTCAAACTAATAACATTAATAAATTCATCACTGTAACTCGCAGTCCTCCCATCCTCCAGAGGGCGCCCCGGCAGGAACTACCCCGGAGTTCTGACACACTCCTCCATTAGATTCCTTCCCCCGGCCCTCAGAAACCTGTACTTACCATTGCCTGTCTATAAAGAGGTGTGCACATAGATTATATAATAATAAGAACAATAATCGTAATATCAACCGGCTATTAGCCCCACATCTTAATCAGTACATCGGTTTTAAACAAACCAAACAGGCACTTCAAATGGATATTATACATTTTATTGATATACCTCCCTTGACAGATGATTGATTACCTTTCCTCATAATTTAGCTTTAAAGCTTCTGACATAGCTTAATTTTTTGCTTCTCTTAATTACAATCTGTATTGTGTAGCCATTTGCAGATATTCAATTTGTATTATCTGAACATTTTGGTATTTTTAACCAAGTAAAAGTGCAATAAAAACAATTAGTAGTATAACCTAGTCAAAGCTGATATACACTCGGCCCCTGCTCACTGTCCGAGCAATGCTGCTCTCTATTTGACATCCTGAAGGCATGAATTCCTTAGTCAGTCCTCCTGTTCCTCTCGTTGTTAACCCTACTGTGTTGGTTGATTCTGAATACACGTCTACTGCATATCTGTTCCAAAAACAAGTCATTTCATGTTGCCACCAGGGGGCGATGTGATTTTAATTCATAATTTCTGTGTAGATGTCATCAGGCCGGGACTCTTGTCTTACATGTCTAGTTTGGAGTTGATTGCACGTATGTATGTATGTCTGAGATACAGAACATCGTGTTTTGATGACGTGTAATCAAGCTTTTACGCTTGCCATGATCACACCGTGTGATGAAAACTTGAAATTCGAGGTAGTTTATATCTCCATCTTGTTGTGATGACACTTATGTCCATATGAAGTTGATCTGATGAAAAAGCCCAAAAGGGAAATATAAATCCTTCGAATTACAATAGGGCTTCCCACCGCAGGTTCTCGGGCCCTAACTATAACTGTGTTGAGTGGAGTTTTTAACCAGTTGAAGTCACAATTAATCAATCTTGTCTCCATACTCACCACTAGAGCGCAGTGTTGCTCCGGTGTATTTAGCCATGCCTCTGTGCTTGCGTGTGCAGCGTGTATAGGTGTGTGTGTGTGGTCCCAGTATAACGCATGATATTTACACTTTGTCACATTATTTGGATTAATGTAAAAGTGATTGTCCATGTTTTAAGGTTTGGGTTTGTGTAAGTCTCTCAGAAAGCAATGTCAGTCAATGATGTGGCTTTCAGTGGTGGGATGTTAAGGGGAATTAAATTGAAATTAAGGAGATGTATTAACCAGAGGCTGAATCAAGGTGTGTTTGTATTATGAGGAGATTTCATTCCGTCACATTATAGGTCAGTGACTGCAGGATTGAGTGGTGATGAGCACCTATGGCTGCGCAGTGCTGGTGACTGGTGGCACACTTAACCACTGATTCATAATAATGAAACCACTGATTGACAATGAGTGGACCACTTGATTTGTTTTTCAGCAGAAAACACACACATACACACACACACACACACACACACACACACACACACACACACACACAGACACACTCACACACACACACACACAGAGGTAAAGGAGGATGGTGGAGAGCCTGCTCATCTGCCCTCAGATAAAGAGATATCTGTTTGTGCGGTTACATAATGACAGCAGCACTGTGAGCTAACACAGAGGTGAAGACAAGCAAATACCACACAGCCCCCCTCCAGTCTCTGCTTTCCACCACACTTTCAATGGCCTCTTATGTTCAACCTCTGATGCAGGGTTTAATTCCGAAACAGAAATTACGATTGTGAATTTATTCACCAAATCATCGTTTAATGAAAAACAGGAATTAGAAATCAAGAAATCCAATTGCTCTGATAATGAGAAAAATATAACTAAGATTTAATACAACATGTGCTACCCGTCCCTGGGCACCAGGCCACACAAATAACCTGTGGCATTTCCCTAATAAAAGAAAACACAGGCAAATAAAACATGAATGCAAATCTCATGTGTGGGATACGTGTTCCCCCTGCAGTGAAGATGCACGTGTGTATTTATGTGGAGGACAGTATATCTGTCTGCAACCTTCAATTAAACACGCCTACGTTTCAGTGTATGCCTGTAACATGGAACCCCAGGAAGAAAAACATCTGGGCTACACTGAATTTGCATTGGCTAAAAAAAGCAAGAGGATATAAACCTAAGGCTCAGTTCTACAAGGCAAAAAACATCCGTGATTATTAAATCTGTACCCGGGAATCAGCATTAAGCCGTTGAATTTATACATAATTATATAATTTTTTTGACTAAATCGGAAAAACAGGCCATATGAACCCTCTCAACGTAAGGGCACAAGCATATGATCAAGGTCCATCCCCAGGTGAACATTTACATTGGCTGCTTAATATTAGAAATAGCATAACTGACAAAAGAAAAAATATTACATTCATAATCAAATAAAAAGGCATCTCAGTGTTATTCTATTAAGGTGATCTACTGATCACTGTGGATTTTTATGTCTCATCACATTTATGGCATAAAATAGGTATGGCTAGTTTTTCCTGTTACACGCAGCGTTATAACTCTTGACATGATGAACAAGTAACTTCAGTATATTCATCTTACAAATGTTGAGGAAAACTTTAATCAAAACAATATGAACCTTATAGTGCTCGTGACTTTTGACTTGTATTTATGCCCTCTATTAACAGCATATTTGAATGCTACATAATATTCGGAATGCACGTGATGCTCGTTAGCTTCTCTCCTCTTCCATGGGGGTTATGTTTTTGTCCGGGTTTGTTTGTTTTCAGGATTAATTAAACAACCTATTTCTATGAAAATGTGTGTAGGGGTGAGGCATGATCCATTAAATCTTGGTGCGCAGGGTTTTATTTCCACAACATTTTCCTTGATTTCTCGTGGATATATCATTATCTCCATTATGTTCTCACGTCATTTCAGAAAAAGACACAAAAAGAACCAAAAACACACACACGCACACAAACACGCACACCTTCCTGCTCTTCACCTCCACTTAACCACACACATCTGCCTCCAGGTATGACTGCCGTGCAGACTGACAGAGACATACAGTCGGCCTGCGGTGTGGGAACGTTATATTTGTACAGGAACACACACAGTGATAACGTCATCAGCACACTGTCAGTAGGGTCATTTGCATCTGTTGCGAAAGAATCCAGCCTTTTATTTTCTTCCTTATTTTTAGAAGTGAGTAATTGTAAAAAGTGAAGTGGTGCGTGAGTTGCATGGGGCTGTGGGCAGTTTTATCAGCAGAGAGTTTTGTGTCACAGCAACAGCACTCAGCCTGGGGGTTATAAATCTTAATGCTATATCCATACCTATACATAAAGACTTTCTCAGTGGACATCGTTAGTGCTACAACTGTCATAAACCCGTCACATCTGCGTTCTGTGGGTTACATCTGTCCTGAGCTGGGAGTCAGCTGAATTCATGGATACACAAATACTATTTATGTACATTAAGAGCTTATGTAAACCCACTCCTGAGGACAGGGACACGTCCATAAGAAGGTAAAGGACACATCAGAGGGTAAAGAGAATCCTAGTACAGTTGAAGGGCTCAGTGGCTACATTATATTTTCCTTTCATAACGAGTTCGTCATCACAACACCATATCTGGCACCTGTCAGTCACTGAAAGCACGTCAGACAGCAGAGACTCTGTTTGGCAGACACAGCCACCTGTGACTAAACAGTGTTACACAGTGGTTTTATGTATTCACAGTATTTATCTATTTTACAGCATAAAGTCCAAACTGCTGAAATCCCAAAGCTAATCCAATCGAGGCCTGGCAGTGTAACAGGAGTCACTGTGACACCCAGAGACTGATTTAAGGGGGCAGGAAGTCTTCCTTCATTTGACCCTCATGGATGAGCTTGAATAAAGAGCGTGTTCAGTGCTAATCTGTGCTTCGTAGGCTTCATTATAGTAATTAAGTGGTCAGCATAAATGAGTTAGACAGAGTGGACTGGCTTGAGGACGACTGGAGCCTCGGGCCAGGTCCTGGCCGATCCCCGGCAAAGAGCGTCACTGCCACCGTTATGCAACAATGATTACGTCTTGGCTCATTTTTGACTTTTCCTTTCCTGCCTTTGCTGTTTTTTTAAACAGTTTGGTTGTCTCTGCTTAGCAGCTATTGTATTAACAATTAACATATATGGTATCAATTAAGTAAGTGAGGGGGAATGTTATGAATTAAATGGTTTAGATCAGAAAGGGGTTAGTTCATGTCCTCGTGTGATAAATAATCATTGGTTAAATCATGCTCTAATATTTCACACATCACAGGAAGGGTCATCATGAGTCCATGAGTATTATTATAAAAATGTTTAATTTACATTCTATAAGACCTTTTTAAACATATTGATGTTGTTGACAGAATAACCTTACTGACTACTTTCACTTTATTAAGAGAAAGTATGTGACAGGGATCATTTAAATGCAAGTTCAAACGCAGCTGTCACTGAATAATATGGATTTATCAGCAGCATATATGTTCCTACTGTAGCTCCGTCTTCTCATTACACCGTTCTCGTATTAAAGCTCAGTTGCCTAATCCCCCCCCCCCCCCCACACACACACACACACACACACACACACACACACACACACACACACACACACACACACACACACACACACACACACACACACTCCAGCATAAGCTTCAAGATTTACAGAAGCATTTTCTACAGTTAGTTGTCTGAACAACATGTTCAGTCTGTCTTTCTGCTCTTCCTCTCTTCCATACTGACCTGTTTATGTAACTGTCTTCACAGAGCTTGTCATCATCATGTAAACTCAATTC
The DNA here is from genome assembly GCF_947347685.1 of Pleuronectes platessa. Taxonomy (NCBI): domain Eukaryota; kingdom Metazoa; phylum Chordata; class Actinopteri; order Pleuronectiformes; family Pleuronectidae; genus Pleuronectes; species Pleuronectes platessa. Next base: position 22,264,686 of record NC_070627.1, on the reverse strand, counting down.
AGCACCTGTCGAAACAGGCTTGGCCATGTTCCTGATTCACGCAGCATTCGCTTTGTGTCTTTATGTTAGTGCCAATCTACCAGAATTTTATATTAATGATGTGTACAACATTTTTCTCATGTCTATTTTGACACCTATACTAACATTTTATTACCTTATATAAGGTAATAAAAAACTTAGCTTTTGGTCTGATGAATCCAAATGAAATGAGATTTATAGGCAGATCACGCCTGCAAAATAAACCATAATTTCAAAAATAATACACAAAAAAGTTTTGGGTTCATCTTAAATTAAAGCTCACTGATTGGCCTCCTATAAATAGTGAAAACTGGATAGCACTAGCATACCTTTCCAGGCCACAACTTCACTGGCTGGTTTCAATTCCCATTCTGCTTTCACAGCCGGAGGTGACAGCAGAATCCACTGCATGCTTCGCACGCTACAATGTGTGACGGAGCAATTCTCAGATGGCAATGAGAGGACGCAGAGAGACATGATGCTGGGGATCACATGTGGGACCCATCAGAGAGTTAGCCTGCAGACCACACACACACACACACACAATTGTTGTGTACAAAAACAAATGACCCCCAAAGAAAAATAGATAATCTCTTTGTGCTATCCCAGGCCGTGTGTTGTGCGTGTGTATGCCAGAGAGAGAGAGTTTATGCAAGAGGAATTAAGCTCAAAATTATGTTCTATCTATCAGGATTTATTTTGAAAACAATCACAGGGTGGGAAAAAGGAAAAATACACCCAAGGATATGTAGGATATGAAACACACAAAACTAGACAGACACACACAAACTCACTAACACAGAGATATAGAAATATAAATTTTAACTGGGGTTTTTCCTGATGTTTGTGTCTCACATCATGCCTGTATTTGAGAACCAGTCTAAGGCAGGACGTCTGAGCTGAGAGGAACCTGGACCTGTGGTAGTGAAACACATTTGATCTGGTCCTTCCTCCATTCACAGAGGAGACATATTGACTGGCTTTCAGAAGTGTAGCTCTTCACATCTTCGGTAATCTTCAATCTGCGGCAGATAATGAGCGAGCTGCTGAGGAAACAAGGATTTGAAAAGTAATGAGCGTTTGGGGACAAACATGTAAATGGCATTAAACTAGTCAGTAATGACTTTTGAACTGTAAGGTAATGTGTTTATCGTGTCTCAGGTGTGTGCACCAGTATATGTCCTTATACCAGCATGTATAGTGTACTACATGGACTGACTGAATGTTGATGGGATGCTTGAGCAGCTTTGATGAGCGAGCTGAGCAGAGACAGGGTGCATTAATAAGACTGTAAGCGGGTGTGTGGATCTGGTGGCGCGAAAAGCTTTGACACCATTTCATTCCCGGCAAAGGCTGCTGTTGCCATAGTGATTTTAACCGCCGTTATGCAATTGCTCCACTTGCAGTGGCGTCCTTCACAAAGCAATGGGCTTCCAGGACTCACATGCACACACTTGTCACTGAGTGGTATGTATGGACCAAGGTATAGCTTAGTAGTGAAACTAAAGTATGCATGTGATGAATATACATACACAATATATGTACACACACTACATATATGCACATAATGCGATGAAAGAATTAGATCCTTTTGTTGGCTGAGAGCACCGAACTGACCCTGAGGCTGTTATGCAATGTCGACTAGCCCCGCTCCCCCCCCCCTTCCCAGTAGAGTGGAGCTGGAAGAGCTTATCTTATCCATCCCTGCTCCCATCTATCCATCTATCCATCTCTCTACAATCACACAGCACAGAAAAACATCACATGGATGTCCTGCTTCTGGACGGACTGTAGCTCTGCATCTGTTCTCTGACAGTCTATGCAACACGGCAAATACTGGGGTCTCAAAGTGTTGAGTAAATAAAGTTCTCATAAACCCCTCACACTAACCCTGCCCTGACCTAGACTCTTAAAGATTGCACTGTCTGTCCCTTCACTGGGTTACAGTAAAGACAATGACCTTTCATTGTTCTGTCCTGAAGCACCATGGGATAACTAAATGAGCTACTGCAGCTCCTAGACTGACAACACACAGTATGTAAAAAGCATTGGATAAACCCCGACCCAAAATATAAGACCAGCCACAGGAAAACTCTTATTATTATTTGGTAATTTACTATCTCAAGATAATTCATTATACACAATGTACACTTACAAAAACATACAAAGTATTTCCAGTTTGTTGTTTGATCTGTTTAACTTAGTTAAAACACAGCTATTAGTCATAGGGAGCATGGATCTGGGTATGTTGGACCTCATGGGACGAGCTATTCACGTCCAATCCCAGCGAGCCTGACAAATTGAAGAGGTCTCTATTTTAAGCATTAACTGAAACAAGCACATGGTTGTCATGACGTGATGTACTCTGACCAATATATGTTAGAAGTTTCAGAATTATTCAATACACATGTAGGTATCATCTTAATAGACTGTGGCTTAAAAAATAAAAATAAAACACAACATTTTCTTTTTCATGCATCAGAGTGATTGCTCGTCTGTGTGTCAGAGAGATGTGCCTGTCAGTCAGTACATTCTACAGAGGGGACACACTGAAGTGGTAGCAGCTTGTGTACTCTGTTGACACAAGCCTGTTTCTGCTTAATAGCTATTCTCCAAGAATGAGTTCTACTGCTGCTGCTCACAGCGCACACATCTCCATCTTCTCTCTAACCAGTCTGTGTCGGCCTCAGACTGGTTAGAGATGACCAGGACTGGCTGAGGCAGCCTGGGCTGCAGTCACACACCTCCTGACACAACAGCCCCCGCCTCCGCTCCCTACCATCACTATTTTAACATAATAAATTCTTCTAGACTGAGGGAGAAAGATCTAAAGATACAGTGTGTTTGGGGGAGCCGTGTCTTGGCTGCACTCCACAGGATTACAGGGTGTCACCACAGGCTTGGCTTGTGCTCCAGTTACTTTGCTGCCCAGCCGGTGACGGGACAGGGCTCATTCTGAGCTGCAGTCCCATCATACTTTCCGAGGTATCAGACATGAATCCATCTTTCATGATACACTTGTGCTCGGTGCTTCCCAGAAAGAGACCATACATGGAGACAATGATGAGACAACCTCACCTCCTGGATATTTACCTGAAATTTGATTACTGCAACATTTGAATTTTATGTAAACAGGAAACCCGTGGGGTCTCTGGTTAACCCGGCGAGCTTGTCCAGGAGCAACTCCAAATATAGCAGACACTGACGTTAGCACAAAGCAAAGGCTTTAATGTTCTCCTCCAACTGCCTGTGGAAAACAGACATATACAAGATAGATGTATCCAAACATGTCAAATAACAATATCAATATGGAATGTAGTACACTCCATCCACATTCTTTTTTTAAATTTATTTTATTTTATGAAACATGTCGAATAAATAAATAACTATCCTCTGTCTCTGATCACTATATGAATATATTCTCTTTGAGTGAAGATGAACAGGGAGGAAGGATGGCAAAAGGAACAGCCAAACGAGAAGAATGACAGAGTGTGAGCTCACTACCTTTCTTCCCATCGACTGTCCTCCTACACATACAGCTCCTGCTCTCTCCGATAGCCCTGTCTCGTTCCAAACAAACACACATTCAGCAGCATGTGTTTATGTGCAGGTTTGTGTGTGCAAAACGCTGAAACTTTCTTTGGAATAAGACATAACAAAAACATTTCTTCTGTCTCAGACTTCAAACTGCCAACTCTATTTTCCTACCAGTGACAGGGTTAAAACAGAACGAGTACAATGGTTAAATCACTGTCTCAGTCCTATAGACGGCTGCTCTAATTTACACACAGGTATGTGTCATATTCCGAAGATCAACACGCACGACAGGAACGTCAACAAGCGCCGACGGGAAAGGTGTCACTTCGAAGGACAGAGACAACAAGGAGAGGAGGAATCTCTCTCCACCTCTGTAGTCAATTCAATAAAAAATATTTAACAGCTCCAAATCATAACATGATCAAACTACCCATTATCTCAAGGCACTTAACATATTAAGGTTGAGACCTTAAAAATTATAGAGAAAACCGACAGCTCGCTCAATGAGCAAGTACTTTGGCAACAGTGGAGAGAAAAAACTCAAACTCTCTAACTGAAAGAAACCTATAGCAGAACCAGACTCGATGTGGGCGGCCATCTGGCTCGACCAGTTAGGATGAGCGGGCAACCAATTGGGAGGAGAGGAGGGAAGAGAGAGGAAGGAGAAGGGGAGACAGAGACCAGGAACAGTTGTGTAACCATTACATTTACATAATAACAATAATCGTCTGGATCCTGCAGCTCTGGGATCAGAGAAAGCAGCAGGCAGACAGACAGACAGACAGACAGAGACAATAAGTAAAAGGTCCGGTCCTTCCACATTTGGGTGTTCTTGTCCCTCTGTTTCTGAATTTGTGTGTCATGCCTGGCTTCGATCTGTGCTGTCGTTCTCCAGCTCAGAGATGATGGTGATCAGGTTCTGGAGACCGAAAATGTAGCCGCTGTCCTGGCCCTTGTGCACCACGCTATCCTCTGGGAAATGTCTGCAGGTGGTGTGGGCAAAGTCTATCATCTTCACATCCACAACGGGGCTGAGGGGGTCTGAGTGGGCCAGGCTGACATCCGAGCTCCCACTGCTGCTGCTGGAGCACCTGCTGCTGATGTCACTAGACGTCGAGGGGCCGTAAGGGAAACCAAGCGCACCTGCTACTTCGCTCTCCTCCTCCTCCTCCTCCTCCAACTCGGGTTCAGCCTCCACCTCCTCATTTTCCTCATTATCATCTTCTCCATCAGAGTGTTGAACCTTAGAGCGCCGGCGTGTGTGTTTACGGTGGGGCGCGCCATCGTAGATAATGAGCAGAGAACTGGAGTAGAAGCGGTAGGAATCGCAGGCTTCCAGGACCGCTTGCATCTCCCTGAGCCTGTGCAGGACCGGGGAGAGGAGCTCGTGTTGCAGACGCTGTCCGCTGTGGAAGAACTGGAACAGAGCCTCTTTGAAGCCAGGCAGGGGCAGCTTACGGCCGTGGTACTTGTTCATGAAAATCAGCTGGCCTGTGTCGGACTGGTACACCTGAAATAGATGGAGAAAGATGATGAAGTTAGAAAAGAAAAAATTATTAACTAAATTGTAAAGTATTGCCTGGCACTCATACTTAAACTTCAGAATTTGGTCATTTTGTGAGTATTTATAGTTTATATAAAATTGGTTTGACTTGAATATGTCATAGTAAAAGATGGTTAACAGATTAATCTTCACTGACATATTTACAGATCTTTGTTGCTGGCTACTTCTTTATAGAACACATGGTCTTCGGGGCTTTTCACGGTGTTTGTGCCGAACTATGCTATGCTGGCTGAAGGCTTAAATTCAACCAACAGATATGAGAGTGGTATAGATGATTTTATCTAAATAAACTAAACAGTTTCCCAGACCGTAAATCTATATGTTTAAGGCAGTACCATGATCCCAGAAGCCACTGTTGGATTTGAAGCCCACCTGCATGCCACATAGACGGACTCCTATTGAGGCTGAAGTGCTCTGCTGGCACTTGCGAATCTGCATCTCCTTCTTCTCATCCGAGGCATCGTCTCCATGCTGCCGCGTGCCCATCTTCAGGTCCAACACGCACGGCATTCTGTGCTTCCATGTCAGGTTCTCTAGCAGGATGAATTCTGGGAAGCTGAGTCAAGGAGGAAACAGTCGAAAAACCAATGGCCACTCTTCTACAATAATATCTTACACAATTTAAAATAAATAACTCGGATTTAAAAGATCTACACCTATTTAAGTGTTTCCCCTAATCCATTACACTTGCATATATGCTATTATCAAATCTGTGGCCGCAATCACAGAGATATCAAGTATCCTACAGGACAAAGAATTTGACAACGCTCCAGTAAACTGGGTTCAGGTACAACTAATTACCACATACACCTTTTTAAATACGTATGCAGGTTTTAAGGTGTTTCGGTGCCATGTACTTCGACCAGATGCCACTGCAAAATGACTCCCACTCTTTCAACTGGGATTCTTAAAATCTTAAAATAAAGAATAAAAAGAACCACAGCAGCGTAGTTGTCAGTGAAGGATACTGTGCTGGGTGCGGTGCTTGGCGTTCTCCTTCATCCTCTGTAGGTGTTGCTGGTGACACTTGAGACTCCAGGGGTTGTGTTTGGGCTGCGGGACAGCGTTACTGTGAGAGTGCTCCTGACTGGAGTGGAGAACCTCGGCCTGCGGCAGCCATGCCATGCCCACATCCTCCTGCAGCTTGTGAACACTGCACGTCAGAGGGAGAGAGAGATCCTTGTTAGTTTTACATACAAAGCAGAAAGAGGGGGTGGGTGGGTGGTGCCGAATCTGCCAGTGTTTGCGTACTTGGTCACAAAAAATTTTTGGGGCAGTACAATACAAAACCAGAGACAAGACTATTATATTAAATTTGAAGGGCAGCCCAGTGCAATAGAGACTTTCATTCTCCGTCATGCTCTGTCCTCAAACCTCATCTTCCTTAAGTTTGCAGTTATGTAACCCTGAGGCCGTGAACCTCCCTGAGGCTAACAGGGCTAAGGATGAGCCTCTAACTGCATTCAGAGCCTGTTTTGCCTGAGGTTATGTGTGTAAGTAACTGTGCATCATCAGTCAATTGCTGGGACTCCTGGGAGTCTACAGACAACAGCTTTACAACTCTTGGGAAACTTTCAATAGCTTTAACAATATCATGGTTGTGTAACAGTTCTGCAGTGACCATTGCATGAACTTCAGATGTTAGCATCAGAATATCAGAGGGAAAGTGACTCACTATCATCCTGCCTGTTGTTAGCGACTAGTTCCTCTACTTTATTACAAATCCCGGAGTGTGCTGCCATCTGCATTTTCCCCTTCGTTCTCACCTCTTGTCCTCGTCTTTGTGTGCTTGGTGGCTGCGGCCATCTTTAGTGTAATTTTCGCTGTCTATGAGCAGTGAGGACTTCACCATATTGCCCCACTTGATCAGTTGGCTCTTGTGCTTGCAGTCGGTAGAGCGGTCCTTGTTCTCCAGTTCTCCTGCTGGGTCGCTCATGAGGGGGTAGGCGAACAGGCAAAGGTTCCCTTCAACATCCTCCTCGAAGCTCACCGACACCACACCTGAGATGGAGATGGAGAGATAACTGTCAGACATCTGTGTTATGGATCAGTGAAGAGAATGAAAAAGTTAAAGCACAATACAGGTGCAAGTATTGAGTGACAAGAGAGGTAGGGCCGAGATGCTGAGCGCTCAAAGCAACACGGGAAAGGACAGAATGAAAGACTTAAAACGAGTTGGTCAAATATAAAATACACAGAGACACAAATATTGCTCTCATAAGCAGGTTTAATGCTAAGAAGCATACAGTAAGTTAGAATATATAAAAGCCCAGACACAAATGGCCCAAGAATGAAAGATTTCAGTCATAATTATGACTGAGGTTGTAACCAATGAATATGCCTCATACAAATACATTATTTGATATATTTGCATATATCAAATAGGAATCACAAAGCATCAGCCACACATAAACAGAAAAAAGTTCTCTTAATGTGATGCTAACTTATGCTAACAGTAAAAATTAATAATCAGGAAAACAGAACAAGGGTTCCTGAATCCTCCACATCAAAGTAAAGTAACTCCAATAGCATATTTATATTATCACATGTTCCCCACTTGTTTGTATTATAAACAGCCACAATCTTCATTACAGTGTCACATAATACTGTTGAAGGAGAGGAGGAGTGAGAAAGTACACGGAAATACAGATACAGAGGTGAAAAATGCTGACATGGAAATAAAAGCCCTGGTGCCGCAAAAAAAAATCCATTGGCTCAGCATGGGAAAGAGAAGATATGACTTTTAATGTTATCCCATGATCGTATTTGTGGTGCATTCTGGGGGTGAACATGCAAAGCAGAAGTGAGACTTTTTAGAACATTAGGAGGAATGTGACTACTTGGAATCACCTTTCACTTCTCACCGGGGGACACATAGAAAACAGGGCTTCTTAGGTTCCGGCATATTTTTTTTTTAAATTCTAGACGACAGCCTTACAGATGCCACACACTTCATGGTGGATTTAAAACGGGTCTTTGTGTGGTGTGTCTAGATAAAGTAACAGGTCCAACCGTCCATCTAATGTCACTCATTGCTCTTCACGTTTTAAATATCCCATAGAGTGGTGGTGGTGGTGAGTCTGTCAGTTCTGTGGAATTACCCAGTAGCTTTTTTTTATGTTGTTCTTTTTCAGTTCATCTAATCGTCTCCATCTCCAACTGCACTTTGGATTCCTGGATATTCTTCTCATCATGCTGACTGTGCACCAGAAAAGAAAAACTGTTGAGCTCCTGACTTACCTGTGCTAGGGCAGGCTTCTACAAACAGGACACCACAAGCAGGCGGTCTGTTTGTAGAAGGTCCACTCGCAGCTGCAGCACCCTCCTGTGGAACAGTTTGGTACATGCAGGAACCTGGCAGAAGCAGCCGAGCAGGAGTAGGGAGCTCTGTTTGCTAAATTTACAAACAACCTACAAAAGTGCAAAGCAAGTCTACAACGTCCTTTTCCCACTGACATGCACATACAGAGCAGATAATTAAAGAAAGAGAAACACAACACCGCTAACAGGAGAAATAGAATTGTTGTTTGTCATTACCTCTGTACTGGGGGGTAAACTCCCTGATTTCTGCAGGCAGGCTCTTGTAGAACTGATGCTCTCGGGGGATGAGGGGCTTGCAGATGGTCTGCTCCCCGAAGCTCAGGACGCAAGAATGCCCCCCAACCTGGTGTATGAAGGGCTCGAGCATCACCCCTTTCTCCATGTAGAGCTGCTGCTGCTGCTGCTGGGTCGGCTGCTTTTCCTTTTCCTCCTGGGCCTGATCCTCCACGGCCGGGCTCATCCTCCGCTGGCCCTGACCACACTACCGCGGGCATGAGCCTCCTCCTGCTCGCACACACAATGCGGTCGGGGCCCTATGTAGTATGGTCACGCACATACTTGCTCGTCTTCTGCATGTCCGCAGAAAACGAGTCCGGTTATCTTGCTTAAGGTCGCGAGATGTTGCTCCCCAGCGGATGTATCACAGGCCGTTGTTGTGGAGATCTGCTCTGCCTGTGCTGTGGTTCTGTTGGATGGAAACACAGGGGGGGATATGGGAGAGACCCATACGAGGTCAGGACTAGAGCTGCTGCAGCAGATAGAGCAAACAGAGGCAGGTCCTGCTCACTCCTCGGCTGTACACACAATGCTCTATACCAGCTGAGAGCTGGCAAGCAACTAGTGAAGCCCTCACGAGCCTGACGTCGCGCCGCCCCGTTACAGGAAATCCACCAATCAGGAGCCCGCAAAGCAGGTTGTTGGGTGGTAACCGCGGTCTATGATGGTAACACGTCGAGAGAAAGGAGCAAGCAAACAAAGACGGTGGTGGGAGGGGCGAGTCTGGGGGGAAAGGAGAGGGGCTTCAAAACAAGGAGGAAGCATGAATCGGAACTCAGCTGTTTTTCTGTCTGTGTGACAGCAGAGTTTTAACAACCTGACAGAACAAGCAGCACTGTGTCTTCATAGTGTAGGGGGGGATTTAACACACAAGTCAAATCTAAACACAATGATGACTTGGCCTGAACAGTCTAACGTTTTCGACAGCCTGTGATTAATGACAGCAACATTAAAGCTGATGAGGAATGCATTCAGGCTATTTTTGTTCAAGTCTATTGCATAACTGCCTAAGAATTTCCTCAAGCTGCCAAAAAATTACTTGTTTCCTAAATTCTGGAAATAAACACAATACCCTTTAATGTTTAAACCTTGTTAATAAATCTGAAATAATATTCTGTTGGTGGCAAAATGGACCCATCTTTGTGATAGTATCCACAGAGCAGAGAAGGACCTCTAATGTTAAGCTAGAGCTAAAGCTTGGTGGGTCGAAACCAACATCAATGTACAGATAAAGATCACTCATAGGTTCTACATCAAAGGGCGACTCATTCCAACAGTGTCTGAGAAACATTAAAAAAGCTTTTGATCCTACCAAATCGTCAATGAGGAAGAGGAGGCAGATCCAGTGGATGGTGGTAATGCACCTTGACGTTGGTGGCCATCCACCAGAAGAAGTAGTAGGAGTTGGGACAGCTTTATCAGGAAGGTATGTGGTGGGAAATGGTAATCCCCAGGGCAGGGTCATTGGTCCAATATTGTTTTCCAGTATGATTAATGATTAATATTAATAATGATGATGGAGCCTTGTGGGTAAGGGGAAGGGATATTAAGCATAATATGGGAAATTTACAAGGGGCAATTAATGTGGTAAAATTGTCATATTCATGGGGCTTTAAGTTCTCATTGGAAAAACTGAAGCATTAATATTTCTATGGAAGAAGAGGTGTAAGTCTTCAGGTTTTTGGGTGTGTGGTTTAATGCTCAGCTCACATGGAATGAAGTTATACACAAGGTACTCTCCAAATGTCAAATGTGAACTCGATAGCTGCAGTTACTGCAGCAGTAACTTGCTGATCTTGTCTTGCAAGAACTCGTGAGAACTCATTTGGTTTCCTCCATTCCATTTGAATGTCACCACAGGAGCAGTATAGAGGCACTTGCTGATTTTTGCTCTGTTTTTCTTTTTGAACTTCAGAAGTTGTTTTCATATACTTCAGTTGTATTGATTTGGCTGCAACGCTGTTTACCCATGAAACCCCAAAAGTGTATTGTGAACTCACCCCACCATCTGCATGGTGGTGAGTAGATAATGAGTGAAGTATAAGTTTTGGGTGAATTATCCCTTTAAAGTAATTATCATCTAACAGTAGGCCAGATTTAATTAATGAGATATTTGAGACTCTGTATAGACTTCAAAATATTAATATTGTCACTAGTTTTATATGGATACCGGCACACAGAGTAATAAAGGGCAATGCAGGGGTGGATTTATTGGCCAAGCAAGCATACATCATGAAGAAGTCATTAACATTTCACTTAGCAAGCGGCAAAAACAATAATCAAAGGAAACATTATGAAATAATGGCAGAAGAGCTGGGATGTAGCTCACAAAGGGAGACACCTTTATGCAGTAAAGCAGGAAGTGAGGACAGTGAGGACCCCTTAGCTGAGGCAAGGACATACTAAACTCAATAATACACTACACTTAATAAACATACACCAAACAGGATTATATCATTACTGTCCACTGTGGAGTCAGTGGAGCAGATATAATGCTTCACTGTAATACATATGTTAGAGAACGAGAAAAGCTACAGAGGAAAATTGCAAATAATGGAGTGGAAGAACCTAACTTGGAAATATTATTTACCATTGGAATAGGGGGTATGCTCCATAATCTGAGAGAGACAGGATTGGACCAAATAATTCATTAAGGCCATCCACCACTAGACATAATGAAGAAGAAGGAGAAGCTATCAAATAACAAGGGTAAGACAAAGATGTCAAGAGAGTTTCTGGTAGTAAGAGCCAATACCGGTGTCTATGTTGTAAAAGACTCTTGTGATCTCCACAGCAGAGTTAATACGTTACTTCCTGGCTCTACCTGCTATACCCGGCTACTCCTCTGGCTGAATAATGTGGATTTGACGATGTTGTGAATGGGTCTGTGCATGTGTGAAAGGCAAACTGCGGGTAAACTCAGTAGCCAAAGCTGCTGGTAATACTCATCTTACACCCTTCCAGCCCTTTTTGACAGAGATTATTGTAGCAGGCAAAATAACATCCGATTAAATCGCTTACTAACTGCTCCTTCCATTCATGTGAGTCCAGCTTTAAACTACTCGCAGGAAACTAAAACAAAGATGAGTGCAACTTGTATTATAACTAAAACACACAGATAACTCATCCCTGTATATACCTGCATTTGTGTACAAGTACATGTAATTGCATGTGTACTTAACTTAACATAAAGTTGTACAGTAGCTGGCTGTACACGTAACAAAGTCAGAAAGCCCAGCACTAATCTCTATAATCCTCTTGGAGAACAAGAGTGAAATAGGCCATGTCAAACAGGTAGGGAATAGCAACTTGAACCACACATGTTTTTTTGGGGATATACAAACACACAAACACATCTAAAGGTAAAGAGGTGGGGCAGTCCATATTGCTCCTTGATACACGTAGAAAGCACTGACAAAGATGTCAAGACAGTTTGTGTTGATAACAGCTGACAGCAGTGTTGATGTGTTGTAAACAAAATCATGTGATCTCTGCAGTGGAATTATGTCCTGCCTCTGCCTGCTGCAAAACCCCTTGACTGAATGATGCAGAGGATTCGCTGCTGTTGTGAACGCATCTGTGCAGAGAACCTCCCACTCAGTAACCATGTGTGAAAATGAAACTGCGACTCAATTATCCTGATTTTGTCCGCATATCATGTCTGAAAACGGCTTTAACCTCCTTGGCAGAGGTCATATGCCCCACTTGATCTCAGCTGAGATAGCTCTTTTCTGTCAGTATAACTCCCTGTGCTCACAAATCTTTATTTCACTTCAGATGAAACCACATCAGCTAGCATGTCACAAAACAGCTGACACAAGCTTTAACAACCATGAGTACGATAATCAAATCGAATATGAAGTGTAAATCCTGAAATGTAACGATAATAAAGTAGCCAAAACTGAAAAAAATTATCCAGAGCCCATAACAGAGAAAGAGAAGAGAGGGAGAACGAAGTGAAAGCAATGACCTTTAATGAAATGGGCCAATGCTGAAAAATGCCTATCTATATATCTATGTAAAAGAAAATGAAAATAAATTATTGGATCTTCCCTGGCCCAAACTGTCTCCTTCCAGCAAGTTTTTGTTCATTTCTCTTTGTTTAATGTTGCTTAAAAAAAAAACCTCACGTAGCAGACCTAATCTGTGAGCGTTTACCTTTCAACACTAATAGTTCAGCAAAGAGGACAGAGAGCGAGAGCCGCTGTCTCTGAGGTTAACAAATGGGGTCGATGTTATATTGAATCAAGGCCGCAGCAGCTCCAGAGGGCTTTACGGAACGTGCAGGCGCCCCAGAAATGTCCTATCCGTATTGAAAGGACTTGTATGGTGAGTTGATTGGTGAGGGTGAGGGGAGTAAGGGTGGGTGGGTGAGGCTTTTCTTTTGCCCTTGTGGGGCTATGTAGATTGGAGGAGGAGGAGACTAATATGGAAGTGGTGAGTGAGTTTAGAAATAAAACAGATTGAAGATATTGAGGTATTAGATTAGAGGGATGTGTGAAGGGCAAAGTAACAAAGAGCACACATACACAAACACACACAACAGTTGTGTATTGATGGGCCTATAACATGGGTCTCACTTCAATAAACACAACTAAAACCAACCCATATACATATTATACATATGCTCAGTATTTTTTCGTGGTTCTTGGAATTGTTGAGTGTTTTTGTACACTTGACCTTATCTCCTGCAAGAGCCTTAAAAGATTTAGGAGGAGACAAATAATTTGAATGAGGTGGCATGAGTCTGGATTTAACTGGACCAATCAATGCAGCAACCAAGGTGATGTGTGTGTTAAGGCGACTCATATTCATGTGCTCAGACCCCACAGAGCTCATGAAGATCACACATGCAGACAGGTAGAAACAGAGAAAAAAACACAAACAAAATTTCATTGTTAATACAATCACACAAACAGGCTACCTCCGAAGGCACCTGGCGCGGGCGCAGTGGAAAAAGGCTAATCTCACCTGTGTGGTGATCTTCAGGGTCATTTTCCAGACTGATCGCCTCACATCACATCACCGCAGATAAACCCTCAAACCAAATCCCCTTGGGCCAACACATACCCTAAGCCCTACTATAAATATCATATGCTGTTGGAAGTTCAGACTGGGGAGTGGCTATTAATAAGCAAGATCGGCTCCAGGCAGCGTGCAAGAGACAAATAAACACAGGGATCATGCAGAGGGGAAACAATTCAGTGGCTGCCACAATGCAGCTAACAGCCAAGTCCTGGTGACCATTCCTGTCTATGTCTGCAGCGACACAACTGCATTCCCTATATTTAGTCTGCACTTATGACAATAGAAGAAGCTTGCATTAAAGCCTGTTGATGCAAAACTACGAACTTTGACGTTTAAAACAGGGTCAAGACTGCCCCACTGTGTAACAATGGATGTGTGTATGTCCAAGCAATGGATGTGGGGTCAGTATGAGGCTAACATGGAACTGTTTCCTGTCTGACATCTCTGGTCTCCTCCTGAACTGGAAGGTAAAAGATGACAAAGGGAGAGGAAATGGAAAATAGACAGGAAACAAGTACATGTGAATGATAATAAAAAGGAGAACACAAGGTTTTTGGTCTGATAAACATGTTAATGAGAAGTACAGCCCCGAAATGTGAGATACAATGGTGAACTATAATCATAATGATCAGATGCCTTTCAATAAAAATTGATAACACTGTATGTTTAATGTCCCAATACATCTGATATAGTACAGCTTATTTCAAGAGCTGTATTTAGGGATTGATCCACAGTGAAATTATGCTTAGGCTTTACCTGGAGACGAGAGAGGTGGTTGTACAGACATAACCATGTTTTGCATCATATATAATGAAAATGTTAACCTTGAATTGTGATTCTGAGATAGTGAAGATATGACCTAGCTAAGTTGAAATCTGATTGGCAGGACAGAAAAGAGGAAGATGGTAAATAAGGAAAATGGGTTTGCAACTGACAGACGTCAGTGGAGAAGGCACAAAGTGGAGAGGAGGGTGGGATTAATACTGTGAGTGCTTAGAGGAAAGGGGACAGAAAGGACTTAGTTATCCAATCATTCAGACTCACAACTCTGCCAAGAGCAAGAGACGCTCTCCCTCACAGTGTGTACATTCTTGATAAGGAGATGAAAAAAAAGATCTATAGGAATGACAATGCTTCTGTTAGACTATATAAGGATATGTTGTTAGCATCTGCTGCTTCAGCGGTTTCTGACTGGATTGTGAATCACTGACTTAAGGGAGTGCTTATGAAACCGTAAAGCTCAACAACCCTGTATCGGAAACAGGGATGTGGATGTCCCACACTTCCTGGATTTAGGCTTTGCCTCACACGCTTGAACTGTCCCAACCTTTTAGAATCATTAGACAGAGACAACACTGGCTGCAGTCCATTGACACGATGCAGCTCTGGTCTGGCGAGGAACTGCTAACTGCGACTGAATGCCTCATGTACACTGTGATTTTATCGCTGCATTTGATGTGCGGCGTGTATCAAACTGGAAAAATAAGTACTGTACGGTGACTTCAAACCCATAGTCCGTTAGTTGTTGTGATTCTAGCATTCTCCTCATACAGGCTTGGACTGGACCATTTCCATGGCCATTTGGCTGTGTCCTCTCTGCAGCTGCAGAGGGTCAGAGTGCGTTGGCTCACCCCCACTCTTTAGTTCAGTTTCTTGGAAGCCACACAGATAGCACAGTCTCTTCTCTGCCACAACAGCACTATGGCTTGGTCAGGGAAAACGTCTGGCCAACTGCCTCTCATGTGGACCACGCGCAAAAACAACCCGGTAATTCTACTCAGAAGAAAACAGTTGTGCAGCTTGTGACAATTGGAGTGAGCGGATGTTTACAAAAACATGAAGAAAACAATGACAGGTTTATCAGAAGAAGAAATATTTTCTTATATTTTGAGTTTTCTTACAGGTACGAACAGAATTTGTGTGTGGTCCAGACCTCTCGTAGAGTAGTCACGTTAAAATAGTCTGCTGTCATTCAGATCAGAAGAAATTCATTAAGGGATCAAATATATTTCATTAGTTTGAAGCAGTTACAATTACATGCATGTAAACTACATTCTTCAGTTTAACAGTGCAATTGTAATTACAATATAATTCTAAATTTTGTGATGTGCATGCTAAATGTTGTGATTGTCAGGGGAGCACACAGCTCCTTAGCCGATATGCGGCAAAATACTTCAGTTGCAGTTGTGCAGAGACGCTTGGTGGACTTGTCAGATGCCTGAGCTTAAACTCCCTACGTCTCGTGACATCTCGTCAACCTGCAGGAACGCTCAGACAACGAGCGTCAGATATGCACACTCGTGTCGTAGCAGAGCGAACCATTACGATTGTAAAGGTCAGATGGATGAGTCGTGACACATCTGGTATAGCTGCTCAACACACCACACTATTTTAGCCTGTTGCATATTGTATATATACAGTCCCTGACAAAAGTCTTGTCACTTATCCATTTTGTAGAAACAACAGCTTATAACCTGACTTTTAATTAATCCATTGGTTTTAGAAATGGCTTATATGAAAGCTAAAACCCTCCCAAATTATGTTTAATATACTAAAATAAATTTGCTTCACTGAAGAAAGATTGATCATTTAATGAACACAGAAAGGTCAGATTTTGGCAAGACAAAAGTTTTCTCGCCTACAGAGAGTAATGTGAATATTGAACAAATAATTTACTTCAAATACAAAAATATGTTGCATAACATCAGTGAATTAAGTAGTGGTGCTGTGAGATCCATATTTAATATATTGTATTACTTCCATGAGCTTGAAGGACTGCATCCATGCGGTTCGACAATGATTCATACAATTTATTGATGAAGTCATCAGGAATAGCAAAGAAAGCAGTCTTACATGCCTCCCAGAGTTCATCAAGATTCCTAAGTTTCGTCTTCCATGCTTCCTCTTTCATTCTACCCCAGACATGCTCAATGGTGTTCATGTCTGGTGACTGGGCTGGCCAGTCCTGGAGCACCTTGATCTTCTTCGCCTTGAGGAACTTTGATGTAGCGATGGAAGTATGCGATGGAGCACCATCCTGCTGCAAAATTTGACCCCTTTTATGGTTGAGAATGTAAGAGGTAGTTAATACTTCTTGACATTTTAGGCTATTGATATTGCCTTCCATCCTGCAAATCTCTCGCACACCCCCATACTGGATGTAACCCCAGACCATGATTTTTCCGCCACCAAACTTAACTGTTTTCTGGGTGAATCTCAGATCCATGCGGGCTCCAGTAGGTCTCCTGCAATATTTGCGGTGGCTGTGATGTAATTCAACCTTCTGCCACTTTTCCAGCGTC
Organism: Pleuronectes platessa; assembly: GCF_947347685.1. Lineage (NCBI taxonomy): Eukaryota > Metazoa > Chordata > Actinopteri > Pleuronectiformes > Pleuronectidae > Pleuronectes > Pleuronectes platessa. Next base: position 22,247,640 of record NC_070627.1, on the reverse strand, counting down.
CATCCTTTTAGCAGGCTGTGGGCCTTGGCAAATGCCAAAACGTTTTTTTAATTGCCTTTTGTTTAGTGCTGGTTTCTGGGCACTGATTCGACCATGGAGGCCATTTCGAGACAGAATTCTACAAACTTGACATGGGGACTTGAGGTGACCAGGCCTGGTGGAGCTCTGCTGCAGTGGAAAAGGGGCTGGCCTTGGATTTCGAGCCAACAAACGGTCCTCCCGAGCAGTTGTCTTGCGGGGTCTGCCGGACCTGGGCTTGTCAAAACATCTCCAGTCTCTTCAAATCTTTTTTTTATTCTTTGTACTTGACGCTGAGACACATTGAAGGTGTCAGCCACCTCAGCAGTGGATCTGGTCTTCAGCCTCTTGATAATCAACGCTTTGGTCTCAGGGTGAATCTTAAGCATGTTGTCAGAGGTCAAGTTGCAGTTGATGTGAAGGTCTGGTGTGCTGGGGTTCTTTTTATACACACCCACTAATTGATTGATCAATGATTTATCACAGGTGAGGCTGTAATCTATGATTGGGTGCATCATATGACAAGGCGACAAGACTTTTGTCTTTACAAAAACTAACTCAGTGGGCTTTACCAAGCTGTGAACGTTAGAATGCTTTTCAGCAGTTTTGTTTGGCACCAAAACATTATTTCAAAAGCTGTTGGGATTGAAATTAGCCATTTCTTGTAAAAAAAAAAATTGATTACAAATATATTTGAGGGGCACTTAAGGTTAACTTGTACCCAAGCGACAAGACTTTTGTCAGGGACTGTATAATATAACAATGAACAGAGGTGTTCCATTGTCTGATCCAGCACCAGCAGAAAAAAATGCCTATCAGCTATTATTGGACACATTTGTGTATCCATATCAGAGACAAAGACTTCCCCTTGACCTCCTCCTGTTACAGTCATCGATCGCTTCACTGTGGCAAGATGTTTATCCTGATGTAGTGAACTCAAAAGTGGTTTCAAAATGGGACTGTTGGGACTTGGAAGAGGTTTGCACTCTCAGAGTGCCGTTCTAGATTACAGGACAGTGGCTTCCTCTGTGGTGTCCTGAACAGCATGCGCCAAACAACCATGCACTGACATTTTCAAGAACAGAGAATAAACCAGCTCCAATGAGTTCTTCACGTCTTTTAGTGTTACCTAACTGATTGTGCCTTTGGCGCTCACTTCTAAGAGTTGCAATAGTGGGAATAGTGTTTTTATTATTTTAAGTAGCTCTATCCAAAACCTCCCATTGGATACTAGCCTTACTACAACTGACTCCAAATTAGTTGCCGAAGAAAACCACAAACTTTTTCCAATATACACTGAATGTTTGAATGATATATTCAGTTTGGACAAAAACAGTACAAATATTTGGTTAGGATAGCTTGTGTTTGTTCATAATATATAAATTATGTGTGTGTGTGTGTGTGTGTGTGTGTGTATGTGTGTGTGTGTGTGCGTGTGTCTGAGGGCCATTTTGACCCTAGATCTTACGGTGTGAGGACATTTTGGCCTCACTTTTTGACCCACTTTCAATAAGCCGTTTTAGGGTTAAGACTTGATTTTCAGGTTTGGGTTAGAATAAGGTTTAGGTTAGAGTTTAGGTTAGGTGGTTGAGATGGTTAGGGCAAGTGGAAAAGGCTTGGGAATACATTTTGCCAGTAAGTGTCCTCACTAGACAGAAGTACAAGATTCTGTGTGTGCAAGCATGCGTTTGTGTCAACATAGCAAGTGCATCCTTGAAATGTCCTTGCCTCCAAAGTGTGTCAGCTCCAGCCATCCCGTCACCCCGCGTGAGGTGACAGGATGTCAGCTGGCACATCTCTCAAACCAAATATAAACACGCACCTCTGTCACCATAAATAACAGCAATCATACGCCTTATCACATACTATTCAAAGCTAGACAGTGACCTAAACGCAAGAGAATGCCTTTGGTGTAAGTCTCCACACTAAAGCTCTTCACAGACACTCACGTTGTTGTGCGCTGCTAAAAGCAAACCTGGATGATGCTACGTCTTACCCCAAAAATGATGGGACATTACAGAGATGACTGCACAATGTCACACTATGTATATTTCTGACCACATCATTATAAGAATGGGAGAGCCAGAGAAGAATGGGATTGAATGGCGAACGAACAAAGCCTATAGGAAAGACAGAGATATGTGGTGACACACAGTCACGACCTCGGCCAACTGCTACCCGATGAATATTAATCCTTGGAAAAAGCCCTCACACGTGCACAAACATAATACGGTAATATAACGCTCTTAGACGGAGTACAGTTACAACAACAACACAGAGGCTTGGTTTTCACTGACCTCAAGTCACTTACCCACACACACACACGCACACACACACACACACACACACATGCGCGCGCAAACACACACACACACAGTGGTGAAAACAAGACACTGCCTATACAGCTGTGCCATGCAAGAACATCGGTGAGACACTTAAAATATTTCCATTGTCTTTATCCAAATAAGTCAGAGCTATTTGTATGATAATATTCCATATACCTTTATTTTAAGCTAATGATCAAGAAGCAGACCATGACTCGTGTAATTACTGAGGCTACCCACTGCTATCAAAATGTAGGAGGAAGCACCGAGAGGCTCTCCCACCATATAAGCAGGACTGGTAGGGCTTATAAATGAGGTATTATCATTAGTAGATCGGGATAATACAAAAAGCTCCACTACAGAAAAGGTGATAAAACAATAGGGAGATTTATAATGAGGTCTGTGAAGAAACGCATGGTGGGTTTAGTTAGTGTGTGTGGGTAGGAATGTTGGATGCTCATACAGAGCAGTGTGGGCTGCGTTGGCAGGTCTGCACCACAGTTCCAGTGTGTGCACGTGAGGAAGGGTGCAGATGTCAGAGGATCATAGAAGCCCATCCATACCCCCACCCCCGCCCGCCCCTTGACAATCTTCACCCCTTGCTGCACTAATTCAGCCCTCATTTCCATCCCTTTGTCAAGTGAACATCCGGTGCTACATCTTCCCCTAAAAGAGCTGCATTTATCCTCTGTAATAAGTGCTTCATCCTCTCAGATGGCAGCCGACACAGCAATCAGACCCCCCCCAACTCCTTCAATTCTGTACAATCACCTGCATGCACTGCTCACTATTCAGGTCCAGAGCTGCAGCTCAGGAGAATAAGAGAGTGAGGAGAGTCAGTGGGAGGCCATTAACCTCTCATCCTACCTGATAACGTTGAAATTAAAAACCCTCTTGACGCTACTACTGTTTCTCTGTCTGATACTCTCCTGAGCTTGAGCGCTGTACCTGGATACTGAGCAGTTCAGTTGAGAGATGAACAGGGTGGTGATGATGGTTTTTTAGTGGGTGCTTATGGGTAAAACATTTGTTGAGCAGTTGATTTATCAAGGGTGAACTGCAGTCAAGTGCTAGTCCAGAGAGGTCCTTACATACTGGAGGCTCAACACCTTTGGCCTGGCCCGGCATGGCATGGTCGAAGGACAACCCCTTCAGTCTACCTGCAAAGCACACAGAAACATGAACTTGTGACTGGGCATATGTCGCTAAACCGGAGGTCAACAGGATTAAACACACACTCTGGCACAAACAAAACTAAAAGCCCAAAATAGACACTGTTGTTTCCATGCAACTGGCCTCTTCTACCCGGACAATTTTTTCTCCATGAACGAGTTGCTAAAGTGAATTAATCCAGAGGGCAAACCCAACAACTGCACTCTTGATGAGTCAGTGACAAATAAGGATTCACTCTGCCAAATGTCCCATGCCCTGTACGAAGGGAACGTTATGTTCACAGGGAACATGCACAAAATAAATAATGAATAAATGAATCGTGTTTGCATCGAAGGTGTTTGTGTTCACACGTGCAGTTGTGCACATAGACAGACACACAGACTGAGCACAAACAGGCAGACTAATTGCAGAAAAAATGAATGATGGGGAATGACGTGAACAGTGAGGCAATAATTCTCTGCATGGAGCTGCAGCTGGAGAGTGCAAAAGGGAGAAAGTAGGTCCACTGGTAAAAATAGATAAAAGAGCTTTACAGAATGGAAAAAGGGACATCAAGAGTACTACCATGAGAGAGAGGAGTCTGTGGGAGACAGAGGGTGAAAATATGTAGAGACGCTGATGGGAGTCAGACGCCAGATGGACACTGCTATGGATTCTAAGTGAAATGGCAGCGCCGACGAATGCTTCGACAGTCCACCGACAGTGAGAACAGAGGTTAAATATAAACTCTGTAATCCCTCAACAAAAAGGCACTTAATGAGAGTCTGGTAGGATGTGAGCTGGAGGGCTGGGGGGAGGAGGAGGGAGGAATGTGGCTGGCAACGGCCCAGGATTGTGCCAGGGCCACATGGAGCACCTCGGCCACTCATCAAGTGGAACGGCTTCTCGCTTCGTGTCCTCTCAATGACAAATACCACGCTCTCTATTCTCTGCCCGAATGGTCCTCCTGGCACAGGAGAGCAAACTATCCACCATGTTGGAGAACCATGCTTCTCCTCTCAAAGTGGGCCCACAGCAACTCAGCAGAAAAGTTAAGCCGGTTGAGGAGATTATCATATGAAGTCCCCGAATTAAAACCTGTCACACTTTCCATGACAGAAATGGTGACTAACTGGTGAGTCCCAGTTATTGGGCAGAACGAAAGGCCTGACAGTCACCCCTGCTGGATCGAGGTAAGTACCTGAAATATTCAGTAAGGTCAAAGAAGTGCAGCTGGCTCAAGGCCTGGGCCGCACTTTGATACTTGGGCCTCAAATGTGGCGCCGGCACGGTGTTACTTTCTCTCCATAACACATCGCCGGTACTGTTACATCTTGTGCAACCACCTGGATTCAGTTTCTAACGTCACTGAATACCATCACAGCATGGGCTGAGGTCAGCCAAGCCAATCAGAAGCCAACAGCGTGAGGGGGGAATCCTCACCATATCTAGAGTAATGTATGAGCTAAAGACTTGTCCTATCCATAAGGGGAGATCCCTGAGGGCTCTAACAGGCTCATGTGACTGAGGGGTGTTTACCAGTAGCTGACGTGAATTTTAATTTTAAGTGTTCAGGAAGCCAAATAAACCTCTGTAGATAAAGTCAAACCAGATATTTATGGATGCAAGATATATCGGTTTTATATATTATCGGCTCGATAATGGGAATTTTACATCATTATTTATTTATTGGAAATTACAGCCAATAAAGGGGTTTGATAAACACAGTGGGTCTCAGTGCAGCAATGCCTATCCAGCAGGCATTTGAGAACTGCAGATGTTTGCTAGATACAGTCCAAAGGCTAAAGCAATTCATGACAGAATCCCTGGGATTTATCACTCTTGACTAGGGTTGCAAAGGGGCGGAAAGTTTCCGGTAAATTTCCGGAAACTTCCCGGCAACCTTCCATGGGAATATTGAGCTCTGGAATTTTGAAAAAAAATATATACGGAAATTAAGCGCTGAGCAATAAAAAAATCATTCAAAACTCTATTTTAAAGATATATGGAATGCAGCACACGCTGCACGTCGAATTTCAACCGTGCACTGTGAATTTCTCCATCACATGCGCAGATAATTCCCAGCATCCTGCACACTACAGCAGAGCTATTGAGGCCTGCTGTAGTGTGCAGGACTAGTCAGGTAAGTTTCGATATTATTACTGGGGAAATATATTAGCATGCTGATGAGGATGGTTCATCTGTTCATCTAGCCTAATTCTAATAATTTATCCATCAATTTTAAAATATTTTTAAAGAAGATTCCAATCGGCCAACTATTTATATCTCTAGCATTGCTTAAGTGTTTTTTTACAAGACTTTTTCTCATATTACTCTCCAGAACAATGCCACGTGCACTGTCTCATGTGTGGAGACATTTCACCCCAGCCGTACAGTCAAGTGCCCAGAGTTTCCTCAGGGCTCAAATCAGCCTATGACAAAACAAAATGTTTATATTTATGTCTGTATATGACACGGTAAATACAGTAAGTATAAATTACCCACAAAATGTCCAGTTTATTCCCGTTAATTCCCGTTAATTCCAGTTTATTCCCATATATTCCCCTTAATTCCCATGGCAAGTTTCCAACTTTGAATATTCCCGGAATTTTGCAACCCTACTCTTGACACCTATAACTTGGGTTTTGTGAATTTCGGCTTTGCAGCTCGGTTCTGTCCGTTTCTCAGTTCTTCAAGTGTCTCTCTTAGGCGGCTCTACTGCTGCCTTTTGTACCAGAGCATCAATCAGCAAACAGCTCCTACCTGCGCTGATTCATTCTCTGGTACAGGTGGAGGAGCTCTGAGCCGCACCCACACTGGTTAGTCAGGAAAGTATAAATAACAGTTTGCTTCAATATCAGTACATTTGACTTTATTTAAACATGATAAGCATGCCTGTATCAATATTTCTGACTATGGAGTCATTGTCAGTGAACTGAATTCATATAAATACTGAAAACATTATATATATATTTGTCTAGTATATGCACTGATGCTTTTACACCATAAAAGTTCCAGAACTTATTTTAACATATTTTTAAGTTGAAGGAGTAACAATGACTCTATTTTCAATATTCTTATTGATGTTAGTGTATTTATTTAAGAGTGCCTGGAGACTATGAGATCCCGTCATAAGGAAAACCTTTGGGCCAAAGTCAACTGCAGATGGTTTATATGCAATTGGAAAGTAAAATTGTGTGTCTGTCTTTGTTTTTTTTTAACACAAAAACACTGACCCACTAATTGCTGTCATTAAGTCATTCCTCATCAGGCACAGTATCAGCCACACTGTAACTGATACTGAGAATACAGTCTTTGAGTTCTTACCTATCGATAGGGTCCGGTATATGGATAGGATAGATGTGGAGCTTTTGTTTATTCATTTTCAGCCCAACCGCCGAGAGCTAACAAACTATCCATAAACTTTCATAAAAAAGGTATATCTCACCAAATCACCAAAAGCTTTAGTTACTCAGACAGTGTGGTGGGAGGGACAACTGCCTTGAAACAGTGTGGCATCAGACGCAGCGGCCTTTAAACAGTGTGGCATCGAAGGTAGCTGCCTCCACTCAGGGGCAGTTTCTTGTTGACACCAGAAGTGCCTTTATGACCTACTGCTGCCATGATTTGAGCTTAACCTCACTGACATGTGGACCTTAGACTCCAGTCCAGTAAATATGATTAGTTTGACAGCTCGGTGGCTGGATGATGATTTCAATATGAAACAGACATTGTTGCATGCACTCGCCTTTCAGTTCTATAAGAGCCTTCATTTTATAATGAAAGATGCAATTAATATTTTGTTTCAACTAATTGTGTTTAATGATTAACATTATTGTCCAGAGATATTGTGAGGGAATTTCCTTTATTTTGAATTTTTCTGCAAAACATTTGATAAGATGTATGTTACATGAATTCGAGAGAATCCAGGTTATATGATAAAGATAAAGTAGAAAAGCTTAGCAGGAGGCAATGTAAAGTAGAAGCGTTGGTACACATTGGTACATTGGAAAAATGCAATAAAAGATATACAACAAGTAGCTAACACTTTAATGTTAGCACGAACTGTAACCACAGTCTCTCCTCAATGGCTACAGGGTTTGTTCTGGTAATGTTGAGCATGCACCGCTGCCTTCGGGCTGCTTCTTCAGTAAACACGTTCCCTGGTTCTTCCACACAGCTCGTAACCAGGCCTGGCTCAGATAGCAGTAAACTGTTCTTTGAACAGCTCCCGGTTGATGGTGACGTGATTCACAGCCATGTAAACACCAGCTGGCTGAGTAAATCACAGGGAACCCAAACTGTCAGGGCTGTGGCTGAGGGGTACAGTGGTCGTCCTCCAACCTGAAGGTCGGCGGTTCGATCCCCAGTCTGACCCATCTGCATGCCGAAGTGTCCTTGGGCAAGATGCTGAACCCTGAATGACCCCCCATAGAATAACTAAGTGCTGCGAATAGATGCACTGTATGAATGTCAGTGTGAATGGGTGAATGTAAAAACTGTACTGTAAAGATCTTTGAGTGGTCATCAAGACTAGAAAAGCGCTATATAAATACAAAACCATTTTAGCCACCGTACATTTGACCGGTATCTTACAGTTTAGCTGTGTAACAATATTAGAAATTACAGATGACTTTTCAAAAACTGCTAGCAAATGCTTGTAGACATATAATTAGTTTTTTTAAGAATCAGCTCTTCCACTCCTGCTTCTTCTCCTCAGAGACCATTTCGTTTTCGAGTGTGTATTTTCCTGTGTTGGGAGACGACTCTGATTGGTCTGCTGCTCTGGAAGTAGTGTTTGGATTCCATGGCGACGGGAGAGAGGGGGGGGGGTGGAATCCTAGAAGAAGAAACCTCCAACAACAGCGAAGGGCCCTTTACTGTCTTGTCACTCTATGTGAAATGCCCTAGAAATGGTGCTGAAACAAAATAATTTCCCAATTTGGGATCAAGAAAGTACATCTATCTATCTATCTATCTATCTATCACAAAAACAGTTCAGGTCTTTAAAATAGATTTTACATAAAGACTGGGGCCACATGCATGTAGTGGGTGCAGGGCACATCATACTTTCAAATATTATAAAATATGTACATAAATGCATTGTTTAGACCAGACCTGAGTTAAAGTAGTAGTAAGATTAGCAGGAGGTTAAATGTAGTAACCATTGTCAGGCGTGTTGGTTTATCCTAAATAAGATATGAGCCGGACTGGTACAATTTAAGTATTTATTGAGATGCAATGAAAGTTGAACAACATAGCTATGGACAATTATCACAGCCTAGGCCAAATCAGTTAGCAATAGGTAGTTAATAATGGCCCCGAACAGAAGGGGTTTGATATAATTATAACAGTAGATTTAATATGATTGGTTATGAAAGATTGAAGGGGAGTCACCACAAATCAATTGGGTTCTCCCTTATTGGTCCACAGCTGTAGTCCCCCGCCTCTTGTCAAGGAATCCAGGAAGTGACAAGAAGCCGCTCTCCGTGACGCTACTACTTCTCTGATAGTTGCTAAGCAAAATGTTCTCTTTATGAAAGGCCTTGACACAGCTGATGCCATTTGGGCCATTGGAGAAATGAATATGATGTTCCTGCCTATATCCAAACAATATCCTGTTGATGTAAACATTAGGATCCTCGAAACCAAAACCACGAAACAAAACAATGTCAACAAAGTCACTCTGTCCGACCTCCAGAACTTATCAGACAGCTGCATGAAATATATGTGATGTGAATGAATCTAAGGGACTTTTGGTATTAAACCATTGTTTAATACCAAAAGTTAGAATTCAGAACAATTATAAGATTCATTATTAACACTATTCAGCAAGGGTTATTTATAAATCATTTGTATAAAGGCCTTATATCTGGCCCAACCTGCTCAAGGCCCCCCCTCCTGCCTTTATTGAAAATAGTACAGTCAAACCCACACAACAGCTAAAATATTGAATTCTCACACCATGCAGCTATTGAGGGCCCTGTGGGTCTGGGCAAACTGGACAGTTGCCAGCTTTGCCTTGATGGTAACAGAGACTTGATCGGGTGGAACTTGATTAAATGCATTTACAGAAGCTATTGCATTTTAGTACCACTTCTCAAAGTGAGTAGTTTGATTGTATTACTTGATTTTATTTCACCTGGTTCTACTCATCATCAGTAGGCGTTCTCCTTACCCGTAGATCTAAATACGTAGATACAAATGAACAATGAAATAACAAGTCGGTGTTAGAGTTTGTGATTCTACATGAGGGGAGTTTGAACACTTTACTCCACTGGGACTTACTACATATGGCACAACATGCTGCATATCTGTACTTAAAACTCCCTGATAGTATGAAAACCAGCCAGTTCCAACCGAACCCTTTTCAGTATTTAAAAATCTACTTCCGTTTAACAATGATTATGTACAGATGTGAATGCGGACGTCTCTATTGATACATTGTTGATAATCACCCACATACCTACACACCTTCTTTCACCGAGATTTGCACGTAAGCAGCTATTTGTTTTTCATGCCTGACGAAGGCTCTGAGTTAAATCACGTTTGCGCCAATCCCATTTCTTAAAACCTTGTTAAGTTTGCAAAGCAGCATGCTACGGTAATTATGGTTATAATTGACATTTTAATTATTGAGCACCTGTTCTTGATACACTCCTCGACCAGTGTGTTGCTCTTGTGCTCTCTCTCTTCAATGTGTTGTTGCTACTTGTAAGTATTTCTCTACTTCACCCACTGCAGCATACAGACATATAAATAATCACTGCTTAAAAACTGCTGTGTGGTCACATCTTTTATGAGGAATTGAAAGAACTGCTTTTTCTTCTAGTTCAATGATGTTGTCACATCTTCTACTATGGCTGAGAAGCCCTGTTACATGACAGGCCATGAACGTGCGTCTGCAGAGATAGAGCGGGGGTAAACAAGAGGCCAGGATCTAGACAGTTATCAATAGACGCATGCTTCAGAGGGACACTCAATCCTGCCAGCAGGTTTTCCAGTGTGTGAGTATGTGTGAGTGTGTGTGTGGGGAGGAGATCCAACCCTCCAGTCATTACTTGTCATCTTACTTTCTTTCCTATATTACTTTGCTTCTATTTTAACTTTTTATCATTCATTAAGGCCTTGACAGATGGTGGGAAAAACACAGATGCACCACTCAAGTGGGAAAAAACACACACACTCAAATATGCACTGACAATAAATCATGTTGACAGCACAGAGGTTGAGGAGATAACCAGCATGGGAATCACATGGTGCATTAGGCAACTACCATAACCTCAGGCATTGGCCCCTGTGACATCCGTGACTTAAGGGGGGAACTATATGAAATGTAGAAGCACAAGAACTGGTGATTGTGACGCATGTGGGCTCTCCGTCTCCGCGGGTTCACAGATGGAGCACGTATACTGGACTGGAGCATTTGGTACTGTCAATCTGTGGTGAATGATATAGAGATCTTCATCGAGCTCGGGGCATGCAAAGCAGGGGGTCAGCCAACCGCACAGACCCTTCATGTGACCCTCTAGATCTGCACTGAGAGGTAGACACAGAGAACAGGATTTACAAAATCTAGAAAAAAAAGATTTTATTTTGGGAAGTACATCTATCTATCTATCTATTTTACGGCTTACTGTTATTCTAACAATCATTTCCTTGTTCATGCCTTTTGATTAAGTCCCATGAGAGGTGCTTTTACGTGCAGGATCATTATACCACAGCATGAACAAAGAATTTGACAATACTTGAACTGATTTTCTCACTTTTATTACAGCAACACTCAAAATCAAGCATTATGTCTGTGTGAAGAGATCAGACAAATGTCTTTCAATCGCATCTTGGTGTTTATGCCGTAGATTATCGCCCAGGCATTTATAAAGGTCACTGAAGGGCAGAGAAAGAACAACACCAATCTGAACGACCATCTACTCAGAACAATTCACAGAGACACAGGCCTCCCTACCCACTGTCCTTGGAGCTTATTCAAGAAACTATGAGTGGGTTCACTACTTTCTACTCAGTCAGTCTGAGAAGACAATGCTTCCTTTTTTTTCTCAAAGGACAAAAGAGAGTTGGTACTGTGTTCCCTCAGACAACCTTTCCTTGTCCCACTTGCACATGCATCATAGTGGGGTTATGTCACAAGAGCTCCTCAACAAGACCATCTCAGAAAATCAGCCAGTCGGCCAGATCCCTCCGGTTTAGGGACGCACTTCATTGAGTTATGCAACAGTTAATAAATATTAATTACTATTGTTCCCTGTGACCACAGAAACACGTAGAGCCACATTCATTTGCACGCTACGTGAGGCATGTAACCTTTTCCTATTCTAGTGTCAACAACTGAACCCATTCATTAACATATTGACAACCTGGTGACGACGGCAGAGGCATCCACTTGTGTAAAGAAACGTGTGTGTGGACAGTACAACACTGCTTGAAAAGATGCAGAGAGGTGTTCCTACAGCAGACATTTTGACACGTCAAAGCAGAAAAGGCTATAAAGGAAATAACATTGATGACGGCTCCCTCAAGTAAGTCATTTAAGTGAGAGAGAGTGAGGCCTAAGCCTTGGGGAAACTGTGGACATATCAAAAAAACAACCTGTATCACAAAGAAATCCCTACATTTGTAAAGAAAGTGACAAAAAAATGTCCTCGATCAGCCCCTCGCTTCAGTAGATTTAGCATAATCCAACAAACAGACAGACAAACAGCAAAGAAAACATAACCTGCTCTAACCTACATTAAATGTTAACAGTAGATCCAATTATTTTATGTCACTTCAATGAGCCACTTCAGTTTGGAATTTCACCTACCTATAGAGACATCTCAGTGTCTTTCAGCTCATTGTTTTGGTTTTATGATCCTAAACTTTACTGTTTGAATCCCTCTCACTCTGCAGCTGTTTGAAGGGAGTTAGTGAGGTTTTATGGGAAGTTGGGTCTGTCACGCAGCTGACTAAAGCAGTACTGATCTTACCATCAGTCTGTACCACTCCAAATAATTAACTGACAAAATTGTCTTTCTACTCTATGATGAATATTCAGGTTAAGGCAAGGCTCCATATGGCCTGGCAGTGTTTCATCAACCGTTCTGCCACTTGGAAGGAAACCTGTAAATGCAAACAGAACAGAACGGTTAAAGCCGCTGCTTCAGTAACAAAGGACATCAAGTGAATCCAAACTTTTCTCAGACTTCCATGGAAGCTGCTTGGAAATGTAATGTGAGCAGAGTTTTGATTAATTAGAGCTCCCGCTCCCATTCATCCACTCGATTGTCTGGACTGATCTCCACCTGCGGGTGTTCTTGCAAAGTGAATCGTTTTAGTGCCTGACTGGCCCCTTCAGGAATTCTATGTAACTCTCCAAGAGCAGCAACAACAAAAGCCACCAGGAGACCAAAGTGCGGCGGTGAAAACACAGAGTGCAAACCAAACTGAAAAGGGAGAGTGACAGAGACATCTTACATAATGGACAGCACTGGATACTACATACCAATAGATCTTAGCACACCCATACAGCTGTAAACACGTTTTTAAACAAACACATTCACATAGTTTGAAAACATGCAATGCTGTATTAGAGAATTAAAAGAAGATTAGATTTCCCACCCTGTGGTTCTATGGCTCCATCAAACCTGTGCAGTTTCACTCTACATACAAAATGAGGTCACCCTGACCTTTGACCACTGAAATAGTATCAGTTAATGCTTGATTCCATTGTGACAACTGAGTAGAAATGAGATATTATGATCAATAGGTCAAAAACATTTTTTATGGGGCAAATGTGACCTTGACCTTTGACCACTCAAATTATGTCATTAATCTATGTGTCTAAATTTGTGGCAAATTTTTAAAGATTCTCTTCGGAATGCATTCAAAAGGCAAAATAAAGGGTTTTGTGATGTCACCGTGACATTAACATATGACCTTCGACTACCAAACTGTAAAACAGCGGCATTTTAGAGATATTCTTTACACAAATGGGAGAGACAAATGGAAGTACAATCCAAAAACAGCACAGAGGCATAACAAATATTCATAAATAACTAATCTTAAAGTTGCCAAGCATCTTTTGGAAGACCAGGCACATTCAAACATTTTCTCAAATGAACATGACGTCCAACACATTCACCAATAAACCTTTTTACAACTCTTAAATAACACCTCTAAGTCCCCTCAGTATGATTGACAGAATCGCAGCTGCAGCAACATTATTTTGGCTCTTTTCCAATAAAAAAAAGCAACAAAGGAAAGACGCTATTGATGTATGTGAGACTCCCGCAGCTTTGAAAATCCAACTGTGATTACTATTATTGTTGGTAGATGCAGTTCTAGCGTTTATCTAGATCCTGTTTTTTCCGGCTCTTGCCTGTTTCTTTGGCCACTGTAATAATAATTTTGCTCCTAAAAAGGAACCTGTGTTTTATTCTTTTTCTTATTGTTGGCTTTTCTTGGGGAGCATGAGTCCGCGGATACTGCAAACACACATATACGCACACACTCAAAGTTTCCCTGCAGCACGAGAACATATTGCACCTTTTCTATCCCCTCCATTCAATCCCCTGCATCATTAGTTCTCTGAACTACTTTCTGTCTGTTCATTATCATTGGTCTACTGATTAGCACATCACCAGAGAGATCCGGCTGGCCATTCATTCAGGTTTCAATGCGAATGACGCAAATCCCTGTTTGGTGCCCTGTGGCCTCTTTGTACCGAAGCTGTCTTGCCTCCTCAGGCCTGGGCTGGCCGCCAGACAGGTTAGGACATCTGAGCCCAGAATCTCCAAACGTATCATAGGAGGTCCTGTAAACCAGCTGCAGTCCTGCTGAGGCTCCCCATGCATGATCCGAGGTCTGCTGTGACCTAAATACAGTATGTAACACATCGGTTACATAATAACTGAATTTGTGCCAAACGTTTTCAACTGGACCTGACTGAAACTCAATGGACCCAACTCTACACACTAGTTCTTCTCTATGCCACCTCCTCAATACACTACAAAGTTGGTAGCTACTTTTTAGTTTTAGTTTTCTCTCAGTTGCTGCAGTTCTTCAACAGTTCTTAACTCATTTTATATTAGGCAAATGTTTCATCTTCAACTACAGCCGTGCAGTCGGTGGCTTTGTAATACTCTGTATTAACTACTGTTATGAAATATGCCTGGAATTGAGTCATTCTTTTAACAACAATAATCTTCAAACATTCAAAATGTATTGCAAATCACTTTTCACATAAATAATGCAACACAAATTGATTTACAGAATTAAAGCAATACAAATAACACCCACCCCCCCCCCCCCCCTCCACCTATCCCTATCCACGCACATTAAAAACTGTCAGAAAGCTCATAATTCTGAAATGATAAAAAAAAAAGGGCAAGTAAGGATAAAATGATAAAGATAAAATACTATAAAGGTAAGTAAATAATTTGGATGAATAAATATTTTAGAAAAAATGATATATGTCTAAAACATCTAAGATGTTTAAATCAATAGCCCGAATACAAAGGTAGATTTTGAGTTTGCCTTTAAAACTATTCACATTGTTTACAGTCTCCTCAGGCTCTTCACTGTTCACTTGAGTTGGCTGAAACGCTATCACTCCATCTAGTGGCATTTAAGTGTACTACTGCTAATGTTATTATTGTTCAAAATGTTTCCTCCTGGAAATAATTTATTAAATAATAAATAAATACACACAAATCTTTTGGTTGAAGTTGATTTAAGATTAGGTTCAAACTAGTTAATTCTAGGAGTCTGACCTCGGATGCCGTATTTATTACACATGCACTGAAATATCTAAAGGATTGGTTGAAAATAGTGTTACTCAACACAAAGCTTCAGTTTGTCTGTCCTTGTCAAATAATATCATGCTCTTGCTGATGATATAATAAAGACAAGCTTTTTGTCCATTCATAAATATCACTCTCTTATATTGATTATCCTCACTGCTTGAAGTGAAAGTAGTGTTACACAACCAGCTGTTAGGAGATAAAATATAAGATCAATTATGTTTTTTTTTACTGAATTCTCATTTGGATTTGATGTTCAGTTCAGGATAAGTACTTTTGTCAAATGTTGTCCCAGCAACTCTCCAGGCATCTGTGCTTTTCATTGATTATTGGGAAAAGGGAAATGTATAAGTTGTATTTCCCACATGTGTTTTAATTGAAATGCTGCATGCCAGACATAAAAACATTTTATTCATTAGTCGACAACATAGTACAAACCCCAAACAGAGTACAGACATGATGTCACCCAGTGCAAATTATACAGAGTAGGAGCAGGGGTTGCAGTGCGGGGTTCCTGTCCATTTACAAATATCACTGTATAAGTTGTATACGTGTATAAGTTGTATTTCCCACATGAGTTTTCATTAAAAACTTAGTGGGGGTCGGAGTATGCCATCTTCCTGGCATCCACTGTTTCCTTCAACAAAAGGGAGAGCCTTGGTGCCCTCTTCCCTTTCTCTGCCATATGGTCCAGCTGGTTATAGTAGATGTCCATCACTTCCTTTGACGTCATCACCTCCAGGTCCTGCTGGATCATCTGGAGGAGCTGACAGAGGCCCTCAAGAGACGGCCCGTCTCCTTTCTGCAGCAGCCTCCTGATGCAGCAGTGCATGGATTTCTCTGCCAGCACCTTGGAGAGGAACAGCTCCCCAATAAACCTCAGCATATTGAGGAACCGACCGGAAGGTTTGGCGGTCTGTTGCTCTTCCCTCAGCCGGTCGATGATCCTCACGTCCTGGACTGGCTCCAGGCAGGACCCACTCTTTTGATAAACGCCCTCCTTGTCCAAGCTCTTCCTGAACTCTGCCTGGCAGTGTTTAACCAGCAGAGACCTGAAGGAGACGCTGGCTGACCAGTCGGACAAGGATTGGAACTCCACCTGAAGAGGAGAAAACCATAAAGAAATATTAACACTAATGTAACTCACATACATACATAGTGATCAGTGTGTTAAATTAAGGTTACAACCTGCATAAAAATACAAGCTGCCCAACTAAGTAAGAAACAGGATAAGGTAGCTTCCAGTCATAGATGCATCACTTACTGAGAGGTGTTGACACAGCTCCGCGAAGACTGCAGCAGATTCTGGTTTCTGCACGGCCCTCTTGAAAATGAGCTCAACCATTTCCTGCAGGCTCTCCTCAACATCCAACTCCTCGTGACTCAGATCCGTCACGAAGGCTTGAAAGTTTGCAGTGACGCAGCTGACGGACTCGTAGGAGGCAGCGCCGAGAAAGACCACGGGCTCGGATGGAGATGGGTGCCATGGCTTCTTCTCTCCCAGAACAAGAGGAGCTGGCTTGGAAGTTAATTCCAAGCTTTTCTTTTGTGTTGGGATCATGTTGATTCAAATCAATCGTAGTTCTCTTCAAGGCAAATCCAAAGAAACAAGTTCAGGAGCAAGAACAGAGTTCAGGTGCAAGAACAGAGTTCAGGAGCAAGAACAGAGTTCAGGTGCAAGAACAGAGTTCAGGAGCAAGAAAAGAGTTCAGGTGCAACCAGCCAAGTATTCCGAAGAGAACTGACTGAAAACTGAGTGAAAACTGACGCTTAAGTAGCGACAGACTTCAAAGGTATATGGCTGTTGCTTTGGTGACCTTCAGTGACATTCCTCAAAGGAACAAAGCCTGAGTGATAACGTTCCAAAAAATGCAGAAAATGCTTAATAATTTTTAATGTACACAAAGTTTAATTTAGATATACATTAAATTAAAACTTAACGGTTTGAGTGAAAAATCCACCAAGAAGTTTCTGAAACTGTGTGTTACAAAAATAAAGCACATCTATTTATCTACATCAATTTTGATCTATCTACGGGGGGGTGCTGGGGTATACTGGGGGCTAGTAGCATTCATGCTAATAAGGAACGATAATGCCTGTTTCATATCGGTAAATGTGTCGCTTTAAAGAGTTTTTACAACAACAGTTTGAATTTGGTCAAACCACCAGGTGGAAATGTGTCCTTCGGGGGAAATCACTGGCACTAATATGGCAGGCAAAACGTTTGCAGCGCTGTTTGAAGTCAGTGGACACGATGTACAGTCAGAGTCCGCCTCCGTGTCTTTATTGAACGGGTCTCTCCTCTTCTTCGTCAGCTTCTTCTTCCTCTGCGCCATGTTGAAGCTATAACGCTCCTTCAACCGTCGCTGGACAACTTTAATGTGCGGGCAGTGAAGTAAAGAGATCTCGGCTCGTAGCGTCTCAGCAAGTCACAACACTAACGCTCTCCCAACTGAGCTATTTCGGCGTGTATCAACATGTCCAACTCCGCATTTCTTAATTTACCCACCAGAGGGCCTTCTAACATCAGATGTGGTGTAGGCATTTGTTTTTCCATACTTTTCTTAAATGTTCTTAATGAACCCCTCACTGATAGCATCAGATACTTGGGCCCTTTTGCCCTATTAATCTAAAAGTGGCTTAGGAGGAAATAGCTTCGTTGTGAATACACTCAAGTTACAATGTGGTGTAGTAAACTGATAGCACTATCACTGCATAACCGTAACCTCCACCTAACCACAAGTCTGACCTTTATTTGGTTTGTGCTCTGGTCCCCATGAGGTCTATTGCTCCACGGTCAGTGTTTATGCTGGAAAAGGTTCTCAAGAAGTAACAGGTGGCTTTGCATTTAAATACACTGTCATTTTATCATCATAATGATAATTATATCTCACCATTAAGTCTCATGAACCAGCTCAATTCCAGGATTAAACTGATGGAGACTTCACAGATAATTAAGGATTCTAAATCAAATAATACTCAACCCCCCCCCCCCCCCCCCCCCCCCCAAAAAAAAAACAACACGTTGAGATTGAGATAACTGATCTCTTGTGAATGGGGAGATTCACTACTCCTGACCCTCCTGTGCCACTCTGAAGTGCACTAAACTGCTGTGTACACTATATAGAGAAACGTCTTATAAATTTGATCCGAAAAATAATAACCATGCACTTACAGAGAGACAGTAAATAAAGGTTATCATACAGATGCAACAATTAAAAGATAGAGAATACAGAGGTTATGATTTAGGGTTTATAAAGAGTAATTTGTTAAATTGCTGAGATACTAGATATAGGGACACAGTGATTACGCACAGCTACAGGTTGACAATTTCACAGGATTAGATGCAGATGTTTTAAACGGCTTTAGATGTGTTACAACAGTAGCCAAACTTATTTAGAGCTGAAAATGAAGATGAACTCTGAAACAGATCTTTCACACACGTTTTTGCCAGACAGCGAGTGAGCAGGGAGACCACAACTGAGGAGGTCAGCCACGGGGCTGAAGCCATTACAGGCACAGCATTTGTAATAGATGTTGAACCGAGAGCACAAGCAGAGATCCAAATCAGGTTCTGAAGTATATTTTTTTTTATTCACTGTAAAGAAATCTGAGCTGGTGGGATTCCAACACTTCAACATTTTTTACAGTGTACATGCATGCCAGCAATATAGGGTTGTTTGGAAGAGGACTGCGTGCTCACATCAGCACCCGGTCTGCTCAGTATCCCTTCAGTCAATACATCATTGTAATGTTTGCCTCACAGCAGGGTTTCCTGCCTCTTTACAGCACTACATGTCCTTTCTTTGCCATTCAGCATTAAAAGTACTTTGCTGTTATAAAAATCAATAGAGGACCATAAACAATCCAAAGAACGCAAACAAAGCCCAGAGGATCTTCTCCTTGTGCAGAAACAACCCAATGGGTTCATGGTTGTGATACATGACCAACAATCAAACCCACACAGGCTCCTTGTGTTGGATTTTCTTTCAGACACTGAGATCTGACTGTCAACAGACACATCTCGGTACCATGTCAAGATCTTCAGATTTGAGGTTACTCACCACCAGCAGACCCATGGAGTTGTATCCAATCGACCTCCAGTTCTGAACATGAGGTCAGATTTGACCAGAGATGAATCAGGAGTTTTTCTCCGAGCCCCAGCCTTAGAGAATTTTCGCTTACTGCATCTTTCCCTGCAGAAATCGCTTTCTGCAAAAACCTCACATGAACTGTTCCAAGGCATCCTATGATCAGCTCATAATGTTGGTGAAAGGATGCTGGTTAGAGAGCGGCCAGGCAGTAAGAGTGATTCTGCATGTGTCCTCACAGCTTGATTCTCTTTACTCTTTCTATTAAAGTTGTGTTGATCCCAATCTGTCTTGCTCTTGTCTTTGAACAAATTGCTTTTCACAGTGTGGAAGAAGATGCCTGCACATTTTGTTTTTCCTGTGGGTGTTTTGTATTATTCAATGCCCAATTTGAATGATTTGAGCAATATTAATTGTGAGCATAGTCGAGCTACAAGGAGAACCATAGAGTGTAAAAGTTTTATTTTTGTTTCAACAGCAAATATCACCTGTAATTTCTCAGTCTTAAACCTCAATGTCTTTTACATAATGCCTATGGCACCAGTCGGATGTTTTTTTATAACCTACACAGAGGAGATTATGTTTCACCTATGTTTGTTTGTTGGTATAATTGTTGGCAGGAATTCACACAAAAAGGACTCTACTGATTTCCACTGAAGTTGGTGGAGTGATGGCCTCAGAGCGAGGAAGGTTCAAAGGAAGTTACAACATTTTAGGTCCTAAAGAAATTACAGGGCACTGGCCCCAGCTGAAATCTGATTGGCCCCTGAAATGCCATCTATACAGCCATTCAATGAATAAAGAAATATTTTCAAAATATATTTATTGTGCAGCTTTGCTGATATCAATAGACCAATAACTGTGACCAGTTAATGATTTCGCTGAGTAAGGTATTTATAGTTAGTTGATTTGTTTATTTGCCCTGTTTTATATGGAGGACCATACATGACTTAAGTAAAAATAAATAAATAAATAAATGTATAAATAAATACAGAAATAAATAAATAAATGAATAAATAAAAATGGAAATAAATAAATAAATACAGAAATAAATAAATAAATATGTTAATACCAAGAGAAATGTCAAAATAAATGTCTTAAATATATTTGCACATTTATTTATTCCCTGATACATTTCCTTTTCATTTGCAGTGTCCTTATGCTAATGAGAAAGGCGGGCCTAGCCGCAGTCTCATGCAGGATTGGTCACAGGAGTGTAATGATCCAGCCCTACTACTTCTGCCTCTCAATGCTGGTGTCCAGTAGCTGTTTGCAGCGTTGAGCCAGTTCACACTTAAAATGAACTAGTTCAAGTTCAGAGGGTTAGTTAAGGTTATTTTTTATTGGGATGATTTAGCTGTCAGTAGTCCTGACTGTGAGCATCACGTCCCGTGTTGTACTGAGCACAAGGAGCGAGCCGAGAGGAGAAGGAGGAAACAGAAACTCCAGCTCAGTACAAACCACCTGCAGCCTCTGCTCTGATCATGAAGCCGCTGATCTCTGAGCAGATGTGACCAGAGAAACTCTGTGTTTCCACTGTTCCACAGAGTCACTAACTGGCTGTTTCATGGTGAAGAGCTCAAGTCTCAGTCACTGCCCGTGTCTCTGAGCGAGTGTGTGGAGCAGCGCAGGGGCTGTGTGTGTGTGTAGCTCAGTTGACCAATCCTGCTCGAGACTGAGGTTAGGCCCGCCTTTCTCATTAGCATAAGGACACTGAAATCGAAAAATAAAAGTTGGAATAAATGTGGAAATAAATAAATAAATGTGGAAATAAATGCAGAATTAAATAAATCAATGTCTTAAACTTATTTCCACATTTATTTATTTATTTCCACTTTTATTCCAACTTTTATTTATTTCCACATTTATTTATTTCCACATTTCAGTGT
Organism: Pleuronectes platessa; assembly: GCF_947347685.1. NCBI lineage: Eukaryota > Metazoa > Chordata > Actinopteri > Pleuronectiformes > Pleuronectidae > Pleuronectes > Pleuronectes platessa. Next base: position 22,226,368 of record NC_070627.1, on the reverse strand, counting down.
CCTTATGCTAATGAGAAAGGCGGGCCTAACCTCAGTATCGAGCAGGATTGGTCAACTGAGCTACACACACACACAGCCCCTGCGCTGCTCCACACACTCGCTCAGAGACACGGGCAGTGACTGAGACTTGAGCTCTTCACCATGAAACAGCCAGTTAGTGACTCTGTGGAACAGTGGAAACACAGAGTTTCTCTGGTCACATCTGCTCAGAGATCAGCGGCTTCATGATCAGAGCAGAGGCTGCAGGTGGTTTGTACTGAGCTGGAGTTTCTGTTTCCTCCTTCTCCTCTCGGCTCGCTCCTTGTGCTCAGTACAACACGGGACGTGATGCTCACAGTCAGGACTACTGACAGCTAAATCATCCCAATAAAAAATAACCTTAACTAACCCTCTGAACTTGAACTAGTTCATTTTAAGTGTGAACTGGCTCAACGCTGCAAACAGCTACTGGACACCAGCATTGAGAGGCAGAAGTAGTAGGGCTGGATCATTACACTCCTGTGACCAATCCTGCATGAGACTGCGGCTAGGCCCGCCTTTCTCATTAGCATAAGGACACTGCAAATGAAAAGGAAATGTATCAGGGAATAAATAAATGTGCAAATATATTTAAGACATTTATTTTGACATTTCTCTTGGTATTAACATATTTATTTATTTATTTCTGTATTTATTTATTTATTTCCATTTTTATTTATTCATTTATTTATTTATTTCTGTATTTATTTATACATTTATTTATTTATTTATTTTTACTTAAGTCATGTATGGTCCTCCATAGTTTTATAGTTGGACTTTAAGAACTAAAGCCTTGTGTATGATTATCTAGCTATGGTGGAAATATCCATCATCATTCTAGTTAAAAAATTAAAACGACGCTGCCGAAACCCGGGATCGAACCAGGGACCTTTAGATCTTCAGTCTAACGCTCTCCCAACTGAGCTATTTCGGCGTGTAGCAATGTGTCCAACCCCGCATTTGTTAATTTACCCACCAGAGGGCCTTCTTACATCAGATATGGTGTAGGCATGTGTTTTTCCATACTTTTCTTAAATGTTCTTAATGAACCCCTCAGTGATAGCATCAGATACTTGGATCAGATATTTCGTCCTCGATGACTAATACCTGGAGCATAAATTACGAGTAACTAGGGCTAACATTAGAGGGCGCTCTAAGCTTTTAGTGTCAGGTTTTAGTCTCAGTATTGCGGCCAAATTATTATTACAACAGTCTGTTTGAGATGAACTCAATATATTTTGATGTTAATGTGGATTACACCATGATTCCAGTTTATTTTCTTCAATTTCTGTAAGCAAACATTTGTTTAATGTTTTATTTAAATGTAAAGATCCTGAAAACGAGCAGTAGCAGCGGCCTGATTGTTCTCTCTTGGTTTTAAGTGCTGCTGGATGACTTTGCCCTGCAGGCCTCATCCCACATTCATGACCTTCTCTTTCCTATACGGCAGAGGGCTGCAGCGCCTCCTCGCCCACGCAGCACCGAGCCCACGTTAAGTTTTCAAAGGCAGCTTTAGAGCTGGTGTGCATATAGTGCAAGCTGCAGGGAGGAGCAGGAGAGGAACACTGCCAGGTAAGCGCTGATCAGTGCCTACTGAAGGCACCTACACTCCACATGGATGCACCCACTGAGAACAGTCAACGTGGCTTCTCTTCACAAAGATAGTTCAACAGTGAAGTTTGATTTGACTGTATATTAACACATACTTGCTGTATCATATGGGCAGAGGTCTGGTTGTTTTAAGTATAAGCACATGTTGAAAACAGTGTGTATGCTGTGCATGAAGGAGTCACAGGCTACAGAGAATTGCAGTACCAGTGTGTGTTATGCAGCCAGGTTTGGCTGCGTCCAAATGGTGTTGTTGAGCTTAGCTCTATATTTATTTAGGCCTATTTGTTTATTTACACACTGCTCATTAACAGACAGAACAGTTTAAATGAGCCAGAGTTAGTTGTATGCGCTAATTTTCATCTGTTGACCTGAGACAGTTTTTAAAAACCATCCTGAAATAAATTAAACGACCAATCTTAAATTATTACAAATATCTACAGATATTTAATTTGCATTTTACGTACAATCCAAACTTACTATGTAACAAACCCAGGATAAAAACACTACTGCTGATAAAAACAAGCAAATAACCCATGATTAAAATGCATTATAAAAGTCAATATAACACTCAATACAATAGAAAGCCACAAATGCATCACATAAGATGTAGTGGAATGATTACATATGATCACAACTTTGGTTTGATTTAAGTCGATGTCTTAGGTTTGTATTTAATAGTTAGATAATTACTACTGTTTCTCAAGCAAACAGGTCAATTATTAGTTACTGACTGAGAAAAGTCTGTTTGCCAAACTTGCTCCGTCTGTGCTGCACAACACAGTCCCCTGTGTGATTGACCTGCTGTCCCCCTGTTATTAACTGACTCTGTGAGGGGGACACTAGGGCCATGTGAAACCTTAAGATGAGGCAGGCATCAGGAAATTTATATTTCAAATCTAATGAAATTAAATAGAGTGTATGTTTGTACTATGTGGCAGTGGTGATATCTACTGGCCTGCAGCTATTTCACTGCATGCATGGAGTCCGAGGGCACGTCATGCACATGAAAGTTCATTAACAGCTAAAAGTTCATGTTAATAAGTGCCACAGGCAGCCCTTCACAAAACAAACATTGAGGGGCCGATCACCCCAATGCCCACTCCTGCACTCGCCAGTCAACGGTACATTTTGAAGGGGTTAAAACATAGTTACTAACTGTAAAAAAGGAAGTGTGCATTTGTGTAGCAACAGCATATACTGCAGACAAACAGGTTTGAGCTGATGGCAACATTTGCATATGAGCAAGTGCTTTTTGAGAGAAAGGACAGCGGTTTGAAGGGAGAGCGCTGCAAATTGAATGTGCAATGAAGAAATTATTATCTCAAAATGAAAGCCCGTACTCTCTGCATAGAGATTGGGGAAATAACTCCATGGGCATGTCACTTTGTGTCCCCATGCGGGTCCCTCATAACAGGTTTCCTCAAATAAAGCCTGGGAGCCCTCTAACCCTGGATTTTACAGTATAGTCTGTATCTTTTTAATGAAGTAACTGTACCAAAAGCTCCAACATCACAGCAAAGAGAATATATAAATTCAAAGGGTTATTCATTGAGAGTAAAAGCAGAAAATGTTTAGACATCAATATTTCATATTTATTGATATATTTTATTTATCAATCAATAAATCAAAATCAATTTGTATGGTGATACATTTACATTAAAACAACACCATGAAGAAAACTTATCAAGATAGCATATTCCTGGTGATCATACAGAATAATTTATGTGTGTTGGTATGTTTGTATTTATATGTATATAAAGATGATAGACATGACTGCCCCCCTAAAGTGAAGGCACATCCTCTTGATGGCGACCTAGTGGCTGGCTGCAATAAAGTTCACATTCATTTTTCCACTAACTTTCATTATAAATAGTCATTTGAGCATCATGAGAACAGGATGAAAGATCATGACCGTCAGATAAACTGACTTGCTCTTGGTCAAGCGTGTGTATAATCCCCGATCTTCACTTCTTAATAGTGGTAGGACGTAAAGACAAGGCATCCATATTTATATAAGGTCTATTGTGTGTGTGTGTTTACATTCGAGATGCATTAAGTGTGCGACAGAAATCACATGGCCTATGAACTGAGCCCTGGTGTGAGTACAGCATTACAGCAGTGAACACACAAGCAGGTAGCCTACAACAAAGCCAATAACAAACACTTGTTTGATTGAAATTATCACCAAGCTGTCAGCACTCGAGTGTATTTACAGTTTCTCTCTTGTGTTTACTGGACACTTAAGTTGAGATGACCCGTGGGACCGGATGTCTGGGTCCTGACACAGACGGCCCGGCTGGAACCGAAAAACACTCGTCTGATCTAGAAAAGTCGATCTCTAATCACACAGACCAAGTGACTCATACTGTAGACTTCACGTGTCTTCAAATCTGGTCAATATTTACATCATGTACATAAAAGATATTCCACAAGAGAGTCGCATGCTTTAAGCATGCCAAAACTGAGTCACAATTAACATAATCTCCAAACAACAGGTCGGCAATACATACTACTCAAGCTTGAGGTTTAATTGAGATTGACCAGAATTGTAGTGACTGAACTTGACAGCTCATTTCGAGACTTCAATTTTTGGTGATGTACTAAACTTCATTATGCTGGAGGATTTCCGTTTATTTTGTTCAACATGTGTCCATTTTACAGTTTCATTTGAACTCGTTACCAGGGATTCTATTAACATCTGATAATTTTTAAGAATAGAAAATACATTTATAAATTTTCTTGCCAAAATTCAGAGAAGATTGATAACATGCACTTTCATGTCTGTGTGGTAAATATGAATCTACAGCCAGCAGCCAGGTAGACAGGTCTAACCTGAAAATGGCTTCATTCCTTTTTACAAAAGCTAACCATCAGAAATTATAGTTTTTTTAACTGAACCAGACTAACTGGTTCTCCTTTTTCCGCTTTTTAGTGCTAAGCTATGCTAGGCCACTGCTGCTGTAGCTTCATATTTCTCATATACACTTTGTGTTGATCTGAATGATTGAACTCTATGAAATAACGCAAATAAGCGTATTTTCCCACTGACAAACTTGTCCCATGAATGATACCTGTGCTTCTCCCTGCAGTCTACGCAACACACCAACAAGATATTACACCATTTGATACAAATCAGGAAAAAAAGAGCAATTGCAGGGTTTTTATATAAACATTGTAACATTTGAACATATAGTAACTAAACCTAAAGCCAAACTGCAATTTAATATTTCACATCTTAATTGTACTCAGACATGTGCCTCACCTGCTCTCTGTGGACTGGCCCTCATCAACCCCGACACATTTTCAACTCATCTTCACATTTCTTGTCTCTGTGTTTCGGAATGCACAGCAGCCATTCAGCCAGACTTACAGAGCATAATTTAAGGCAGAAACAATATTCAATACATTCAAAGACTTGTTGAGCATATATTTGGAGCGGAACATACATTTTTTAAGCTGCCTTGAAGCATTTGAGCAGGAGGCTGATCAGATCGTCTGCTGGTGAAACAATCTTTGGAGTGGTTATGTAAGCACCACTGTGAAAATGCTCTGTCGTGCAGCTCCTCGTGTAAACAGACTTCAGTGTTTGACAGAGTGCAAATTATTTACACTTGAGTGTTTGTTGTGTATGATTTGCTTCAGCTGCAAAGACTGTGCACGCTACAGTGACGACAGCAACCTCCCCCTACTCCTGCCTCAGGTGAGGTTAGTTGTGCCTAGAAGGGGCGTGCTGCTGGTGGTTACTGGTGGATCATCTCCCAGAGGTAGAAATGTGTTTTTCACATTTCTTACACTGGTTTCACACGCCAGGCAGTGAGTCTCCTAAAGAAACAATCTACATTAGTAGTGTCAGTCTCACAGGGCCTCTGCCTGGCAACGGTCAGTGCCCTCACTTGCCTCCAGCCGCACCTGCCGGGTGGTTTTCCTGTTCTCCACCCAGGAGTTGTGTATGATCGTGCCCCCTGGTGAAGGGTCTACTTGGAGCAAGGACACCACCCTCTTTTTAACCTTGGCGCGGAGGGCACGGCGCAGCTTCTGTCGAGTGAAAGCGTAGAGCAGAGGGTGGGAGACAGTGGTGCCGTAAGCAAGGGCCAGGAACCAGAGGCGCAGGCTGATCAGTGCGTCACTGGGGCCGATGCCGAGGATTAGCAGGTTGGTCACAGAGAGGGGAGCCCAACAGCCCAGGAAGGTGGTGATGATGATGAGGGACATCCTGAAGACCCGCCTCTGGCGCTCTCGCCGATCCCTATGTCGCCGCACTGCCCTCCGCAAGGCAATGATAGCTGACACCGAGGCCTGAACACCCATTGTGGCTGGCATAGGGGTGGCCGCACCCATTTCAGATATGACCAGAGGGGCGGATGAGGACAGGGCAGGGGGAGAGGTGGCTGTGGGTGTAGGGGAGGGGGAAGGAATGAGGGGAGGGTGGCAGAGCTGTTTGGTACCATCTGTGTTGCTCTGCTCCCCTCCCAACTCCCCACCATCGATCACTGTTAGCCCAGCCTTCTTTTTCTTTTGTCTCTTGTGGCTCCCGCTGCAGGAGGGTCCTCTGAACCGCTGGGTCTTCTTCATGTGCGAGCCAATGCGGATGTTTAAAGCTCTCAGTATCCTGGAGTAGGTGAAGAGCATGACTGCCACGGTGGTGAAGAAGATGGGTACCTGCAGGATAAGATGGTAATGCATTCCCAGGCTTGTGTGATAGCCCTGTCCACCAATACACAGCAGGGTCAGGTTACGCCATGCTGGCCCCACTGTGGTGCTATGTGATGACAAAGACATGGGTAACGCCTGCCCTTTCTCCTCTGATCCCTCTTCGCTGGACCACTGCACCTCCAAGAACGGGATAAAAAACACAGCTACTGACGTGACCCAAACGGCAGCCAGGAGCAGCGCTGCTCTGCGTGTGGTCAGCATCCTGTTGGCCGGCCGTACTGAAATGTCATATCGGTCCAAGCTGATGACCAGGATGTTGATGGCTGTGGAGATGCTGGCAAACGTGACGCAGGCTTCATGGAAGCAGCAGAGCAGGGCCAGGTTTGGTCCTGGAGGCAGCACCACCACCACCAGCGTGAGCGGCAGACACAGCACACACACCGCCACGTCCAATATATGCAGATTGACAGTTACCATATTGCTCACTGAGTCCACTAATTTGGATTGAGAGCAGTAGAGAACCAGCACTGTCAGGTTGCTGCTGAAGCCCAGCACCAGCTCCAGCATGAGGAAGGCTGTGAGCGACACCTGGAAGCCCAGCGAGTATGGCATGTACCAGGACACGGGGCTGCTGGACGACCCCCCTCCTCCCTCCTCCTGCAAGACTCCTGTTCCCTCCAGACCGGCCACCGTCCCAACCCAGTCAGCGGAGGCTGGGCCCGAGGTATAGCTGTCAGTCTCCATGCTGAGTCCTCATATATTGTATCTGTCACACCGCTGATGAGCTCCCATGATGCAGGGATGAATAACAGCTTGATGACAGCACTGGGGAGAAGGGAACACAATGCAGACAGATCAGAAGTGAACTGTGGAGGACAGAATCAAAACCCATTATTCTCTCTCTGAGCATCTTAGACATTTGTAATGCAGTGATCATAACCCATGTCTGTCTGTCTGTCTGTCTGTCTTTCTGTCTGTCCATCCATCCATCCATTGATACATCATCCATCCATCACCTATCTATCTATCTATCTATCTATCTATCTATCTATCTATCTATCTATCTATCTATCTATCTATCTATCTATCTATCTATCTATCTATCTATCTATCTATCTATCCGTCCATCCACCTACCATATGCATATGTCAACCCCAGCATCTGCAGACTGAACGCTGCATTATGCATCAAACCAGCTTCCAATCTGTCACCTATCAGAAATTCTGATAACCATTTTGGCTCAGCCACAGCATGAGACCTGCAGACAAGCTGTCAGATCCACAGGCTGCCACAATATCACTAAAGACTTCTGGGGCTCAGGGGATTGGGGAAATTGAATGAAGCAGTAATTCAAGTAAAAGCAAGTAATCAGACACACAGGTTAATAGTAGGTAGTAAGTGGGTCAACTGCGTTTCCAAACCTTTCCATTTAGTCACATTTTAAAACTAAAATGTAGTCGTGCAGATGTAGCTGCAGAAAAGACATAGTCAAGCGACCATTCACACCTATGGTCATTTTAGAGCAGGGGTGTCAAACAAATTTTTGTTATGGCGCCACATACTGCCCACTTTGATCTCAAGTGGGCCAGACCAGTAAAATCATAGCATAATAGCTTCGTACCCCCCCAGGTTTATTTCCATCCGACGCCACGCCCCTCCGCCCTGGCCGACGTTGCGTCGCTCAGGGTGGGGGTGCACACCACCGCACACCACCGCATACCCCCTGAACCACTTTGCGTATCCCATACCCCAGTTTGGGAACCGATGGTCTATGGCAGGGGTCACTAACCTTTTTGAAACTGAGGGGGATTACTTCGAAGGTACAGAGTAGTACTAAGGGCTACTTGTTTGATACAAACTTCCTGAATAACAAAGTTGCAAAGATCTCCTTTTAATAATAATAATAATATATGTGAAGAGAATATCTGATCACATCAATGTTAATTATTTCTCACAATAATTATTAACAATGATTTCCACAACAATGATGGTAGGAAATAAATATATTAAAACATTCACAGTTAAATTTAACTTAATTGAAGTGGTGACATTTATCAGTCTGTACTTTTTAAAAAATAGAGAAAAAATTTATTAAATTATTATCACTTTGTTACAACGATGATAAAGCTCAACCAAAAAGAACACATGCATGTGACTGGGGTGTAATGTTTCCAAGTGTCTACTTAATTTGTTGGGTCTCATACTGTCAGCTGCCAGAGTTTTTAGACCTAAAATACACACTGGTCTCTCCTCATGTCCTCCTTCATTCACTTTGAACCCAAGAGCAAGACAGACTTCATCGTACTTTCTTTTCAACTTGGTTTTTAACACTGTGTCTTGTTTGTTACTGACCGGCTGCTTCACATGAACGAGCTTTGATCTCACTGTGCGTATCTCTGAGCGAATGAGTGGGGGCGGAACCTGGGGCCTGTGTGTGTGTGCTGTCTGGGGACACACACACACATTTCCCACTCCTGGTATTTCATGCTGGCCTGATAAGATGATGATTTAACAAATTAACGTGAACATGATTCACTGTTCGTGTAAAATATGCGCCACATGCACAACACTGTAGAGGGAGCCACTGCAGAGCCGCGGGTTGCTGACCCCTGGCTACGGCGAAAGAACGATTTGTTTACTGTTCCACCGTTAAAGAGATGCGGACGTCAAAACATTAGCTCCTGCCTCGGAGCCCCACCAGTTTGAGAATCACTGGCAGAGAGTGAGATGGCAGTTTGACTTTTTTTATTTCAAATTTCATTTTGTATTTTTTTTTATTCATTTTTTTATTTTTTATTTAGAGCATGCCTTGCATCCGGCGGGCCGAGCTGGACCCCCTGGAGGGGCCGTATCCGGCCCGCGGGCTGTATGTTTGACACCCTGTATGTTTGACACCCTGGTTTTAGAGTGTTCAAGTAACTGAACCTGATCTACATGTGTTTGGACTGGGAGGAAGCTAGAGTAGCTTGAGAAAAACCACATAGTGCTGGTTGCACTGTGCCACCCTGAAATCCATACAGCAAAGTAGAAAATTACCCACTGCACACTGAAAGGACTTTACTAACAACATACAACCCATTTTGCTGGTAGCTTCTTCAGGTTCACTCTGTAAGTTTACTCTTTTCTCACTGGAAGCTAATGGTGATGATGGTCTCCTGCAACGAGTGGTGATATTTGAGACCCGACCAGGTATGTACTGTATGTCACAAAAGGCTGTTGAAACTCCAATAGGACATTTGGTGAAACAGATTTAAACATATCTACATAATGTGACTAAGGTCAGGATACTCTATACCTTACTTAGTTTTTTCTGAATATGACTAAATTAAAGTAATTAAAGTAATCAGACAATGCTGTTTACATAGCAGTGTCTTATTCAGACTATTGATTTAATCCTGTTAAGGCCTGAATATGTCTGTGTCTCGTGATGGCTGCTGGTCTTCATTGCTCTACAACCTTAGCCTGGTGTTGCACTGACAACCACGAGATTAAAGGCAGTTTGTACAACACAGTTGCCGCCCATTGATTATAGGGAGGCCACTGATTGCACCTGCGGGAAATCAATTGAATGATTAAACTCACAGCTTCCGTTGCTCTAAACTCATCAAGAGGTGGAAATCTCAGCATTAAGTGTCGAAAACATTTGATACTGAACGAACGAGTGGAGATAGCACGGAAACAAACAACACAACTAATCAACCCTCAACGATCAACCACTCTGCACAACTCCACTCCGGCAAACAAGACGTTCGCCTGAGTGATGGACTTTTCTCCCCCATTTCTGTTTCCATGGCAACCACACTACAAGGGTCTAGATTAATGAAGGCACAGGTGCTATAGTACGGAAGTGTGTGATCACTACTGAGCTCTTTGGTCACACCGCTCTATTACTAAACAGAGATCTTACAACTTGTTATATCAGGAAAAAGAGAAACGGAGTCCAATAAAGTGTTTGTTGAGTTGTGAGCCAAATCTTCCACCATCAAGTACAATGGTAAAAAAGTAACCTTCTAATAATCCACATTACAATGCAACTTGCTTGTCTGTGACCTTTAAAGTGTTTTGCTTCTCCATGGCTATTGTAAACAGCAGCTTGTGGGAGGAAATGTAAATTCCCTAAGAAAAACATTACTCTTATTTAAACTATTTTCAGTTATATAAGTAAACTCTGGACTTCGTGGAAACAAGAGTAGACTTTCTATGCCACGTCCTGGGCTAGCGAGGAAGCAGCTGGCAGCTACCGGTTTGAGGGGTTAGTGTGAAAGTGTAGGAACAGAGGTATCTCGTGGGGGGGGGGGGGGGGGGGGGGGGGGGGGGGTATGGAGAAATGAAAGTAGGGACACTGGGGGGAAGAGTGAAAAATAGAAACAGGGTCAGACAGAAACAGCATGTGTAGAATTTATGCTGTGCACGAGCTCGACCATGCAGCCACTTGGCGTGACTCCCGTTGGACGCGTGAAGCCGGTCCAATCGTGAGCAGACTGTCCGATCGCCATCAGAGGCTGGAATTGGGAGAGTGAACAGAAGGTTTGGATGGAAGCTGGAGAGAAAGGTACAGTAGATTGGTGCAGAAGTAGTGGATTTTTGTTCAAAAGCGTCACCTGATAGTTGTACACCTGAAAAGCCTGCTGGAGAGCTGAGACTGATTACAGAAAATGGCTGAGGGGAAAAGGAAGTAGATAAGAAGGGCGAGCTAGCGGTACTGGTAAACAAGATGTCCCTGGGAGCAGAGGATGACGGGTTTTTTCCCCACTCTAACGCCTTACATCAGCCTCACTGCAGCTGTTTTCCTGGTTACCTGTAGTCCCCAATGGACCATTTCAGTCCCAGAAGACTCCACTCCACTGATTGGCTGAGTGAGAAGCTGTGTGGTGGCTCCACAGGTGAGAAGATCCTAACAGGAAAGGTGTACAGATATTGTTGATCTTAAAGTCAAAGAGGAGAGGCAGTCTGATCATGGAGACTGGAGCCCTCGACGATAGATCACCCTGTAATATAAGAGTTTCGCTGTGCAGATCTTTAATGCTGTAACCTATATGTTTTGGTGTGATATTCATACTGTACATCTTGAGGTGGGGAGGTTTTCTACTTGAAACAAATCCGTTACGTTGGTTTTCTCCTTGCACTGCTGTTTAATCTCTTTATAAATTTACAGGCAGAGATGGACAGAGCATTCGAGTGAAGTCCAAGTGTGAAAAAACAATCAATATGACCCCAGGGAGCAATGTGCTGTTTCACACTGTACTTTATCCACAAGATGGCTGTTAAACGAATGAAACCAAGTGCATCTCTTACGGTTTCTGAATTAAGTCACCTGCGAGTGTGGACGCTCACCAGGGGGTTCTCAGAGTGCCTGTGTGTGTGTGACCTTTTTCTAGTTTTGCAGAAGCCAATTACCTGACTTGTACCATGACATCTAAGGCAGCTGCAGCTGAGGAGGTATAGCGGGTCGTCCACTAATTGTAAGGTGTGCAGTTCAATCCCCCGGCTTCTCCGGTGTATCTACGGACTTCTGAACCCCAAACGGCCCCCGATGATGAACCATCCGTGTGTGTTTTTGTCTGTGTATAGAACAAGCTCTGTATGAATGTGTGTGAATGTGTCCCATTGTGTGAAGCTTGGAGTGGTCGTTAAGACAAGACAAGCATTATATGACCTTTGTTTAATGTGTGACATACATAGGACCAGGAAAATGTCACATCCAGGTGATGAATTTCCTCTCCAATCAACACCTTCCTCCCTTTAACCTTCTCTCATCACACACCCTTACTGTGTAATGAGAGTGATGACACATTTTCATCTGAATATCCTGTGATGATGTCTAGTCCTGTGCGTGCATTGAGACTGGTATCTAAGTTTCATGTTGGATTATATAATTCAGGGTCTGCTCAGAGCCTGAGGTTAAAGGAATATTTATTTACAAGTGTGTGTAAATATGAAGCCACCACCAACAGCTAATTAGCTTAGCTTAGCTTAAAGTCTGGCACTAAGGGGAAACAGCTAGCCTGGCCCCATCCAAAGGCAACAACATCCACCTGCCAGCCCTGAAGCTTTAATCAAAATATCATGTTCGTTGTTTAGGACACGTTGTTAAATCACTATATAGTGGGTCCTTCTAGATATTTTCTTTAGACTACAAAATTATATATGTACAGTATATACTCATGCACTGAACTGGAGGAATGTCCTGAACTTTTCCTGGGGGTTGTATTTGAATATGCAAATGTCAGAGTCGTTGTCCCGTGTGCAAGTGTAAGAATACGGCATGAAAAGTCATGGCGAACAATTGGGCACATTGATGACGCTTGATGATGCAAAACTGGAAAAAAAAAAAACGTACCAATCTCCCTCTGAGTTCTTCAACTTGTGAGAAGCAAACACATGGAGTCCAATTCTGACAATTCTGAAATGTCTTACTTTTTTAATCTCCAAAACTTTTTGTTAAGAACACTAACGCCTACCAGTGTTGATCTCATTTTTGCTCAATTTATATGTAAATATTGACAGTGTTCAGAGTCTATTTCTTTATGTGACCTGTTTATGGACACTTCTTTTTTTTAATTCTTGGCAGCAAACCAACATTTTTCTCGATACTTAGGATTAAAGCTAAAACTATTCCACAGTTTGGAGGCTCAATGGAAGACACCAGGTTTGGAAAGCACACCATCACTAACAGTAGTAGTGTATCTGATTGCGTATTTGTATTTTGATCAGGAAGGAAAAATCTGATGGCAAAATTTGAAGCTGCTCTGTTTTTGCTGAACACCATTAACCTCTCCATGTTAACAGTCAGCCTTTATTGCAGCAATTTAGGCCTGTTCCCTGGGGGCTGTAGAAAGTAATTGTAGGAAATCAATGCAGGTTTAGGATGTGTAAGAACGTTTTTAATTACGTTACTTAATCACAAAGCAACCACAGACCCGTCTGATAATGTAACGTTCACTTACTGTCCTTCTAACGGTGCACCAAGGGTCGTGCAGGGAGGTGAGTTCACAAAGCAGCACAGCTCATCCTGCAGCCACCGTTTGCTACACAGATCTAAGAGACTCTGTTCAACCTTCTTCCCCCAGCGGAAGCCAGCATGTGTGAGACGAGACGGTATAGCATGTATAATTGAAGGGCCAAAAAGATGAATGACGGTCAAGATAATCTTGCTATTCCTATGAGACGCGCTGATGCAACAGGTTGTCAAAATGATAGGGAGACGACGGGAACGCAGAGGAAGGGGACATGAATAGTAATAGGGAATATATGTAAGTGCAGAAAGGACGATTCTTGTCTACACGACAAAAAGAGTTACGGTTAAATCAGACTGGTAGTTACACGTGTTAAGTTTGTTCATGTTCGGCTGTGGCTGAGGGGTAGAGTGGTCATCCTCCATCCTGAAGGTCGGCAGTTCGATCCCCAGTCTGACCCATCTGCATGCCGAAGTGTCCTTGGGCAAGATGCTGAACCCCGAATGGCCCCCCATAGAATAAGAAAGTGCTGCGAATAGATGCTCTGTATGAATGTATGGGTGAATGTAAAACTGTACTGTAAAGCACTTTGAGTGGTAATCAAGACTAGAAAAGTGCTATATAAATTAGAGCTGTGAAAAATAACGCGTTAACGCGTTATGATTAAATTACAGGATTAATTCGTTTTTTTTTTTTAACACATTTAACGCATGCGCAGAAGGACCTTCCAATTCCGCCGCCTCTGCACTAGTCGCCGCTCTAACTCCGGGTTCACACCGGACGCGGAAGCGACGCGGAAGCGAGGCGTAAGCGCAGCGCCAATCCTCTGGCTCCCATCCACTCCCATGTTAAACCGCAGCGCTGAACACACCGGAGGCTGAAGCGTAGCGTTGTGCCGCGGCTGCCTAGCGCCGTGAAGCGATCGTTTCGGCGTCGAGTCTATTTTTTCCGCTTGACGCGAGCGTATCGCGACAGGAAACACACTGAAAAATGATTTTAAACGATATAGATGACATATTTTATATGATATAAATGATCAAATATGCATCCCATACTTTGTATTCACGTTCTGTTGTCTTGGACTTTTAATTTTACCACTTTTACCAACCACATGATTTAATGTCCCCCTCTGCCCATCCACTACAGCCACACAAGCAGTCATGAAGATAAAAAAGAGAGGGGGGGGGGGGGGGGGGGGGGGGCTACGTATTCTCCACATAGGCTTGAGTGGAGAATACGTAATTTACCCTCGACACCCGACATTTAACTGAGCAAACAGCGGAGAAGTTCTTCAACAAGGATGACATTAAATTAATCATTGAAGTGGAGAAGTAACTTGAGTTGTTGATTCTCAGCATATGTTGTATAAAGACAACACCAAAAAAGACACATGTTGGGACGCTGTTGCAGTTAATGTTGGAGCAACAAGTAAGTATATGCTTGAAAAAAATGATTAAATGCCGTTTTTACTGCAGGCTGATAACAGCAGCAGTATGTGATATTATTAGTAATGCGCGGCGCTTCGGCGTCGCTACCGCGTCCGGTGTGAACCCGGCGTAATGCAGTCAGACGGCAGCTGCCATTCAAACAAACAAACAACATGGATAATTCTGATGAACCTGAGGACCTTCTGGACGGGAAGATCGTGTTCCAAAAAAACAAAGATCGAACATTCAGTAAAACCAAGGTGATATGCACACTCTGCGAGAAGACGTTATCGTTTCGACGTAGCAATACCCGCCTAACCACCGCAACGCGAAGCATGTGTTGGTCGGCGAGGGGCGTTCAAGTGGAATGCGCCAAACCAGACTCACTCGCCGGACACATTGTGCAAAAGAAGCGGTCAGCTTTACTGTCAGAGAATTTGAACAAGTTAGTTTGCCTCACCAACTGGCTAAAGACCGAGTAGCTAAGAGGGCCTTTAGAGACATTAGATTGTCTCATGGTGTGGTTAATGGTTGTGTGACAAAAAATATAAAAAATGTCAACCATCCTATGGCTAAGAAGCTCAAATAATTTCTGTTTAATTTAAAAAAAAAAGTTTTATTCAACCACACAATGGCTAAGGAACCCGAATTCTGTTTAGGATGAAGATTATATTAATGTTCCATATGGAAAAGCAATGATAACTGCTGAAGAACTGCTGAGTTGCAGCACAAAAGAAAAGTTAAATGTCATAAATCTTGTTTTCACAAAAATATTCCGAAAAAAACGGTAATGTGATTAATCATGATTAATCCATAGAAACCTGTGATTAATTTGATTAAAAATTTTAATCATTTCACAGCCCTAATATAAATACAAACCCTTTACCATCTTAAGCAGAACCAGATATTACGGAAGAGGTGCAGTGTTGCTTGAAGCTAAATGCTAAAGTCAGCATATAACATGCTCTCAGTGACAATGCTGATGTTGGTCAGATAACAAGTTTTATCGTGTTCTTCCATCTTAGTTCACGTGCCAGGTGACCTTGAAGGTCAGACCAATGTCTGCAAGAAACCCCACCGGTGATATTAAACCTATGTGACTTGAGCTAAAACAGTTTTTCTCATCATCTAACACATGGATGCTATTTACTCAGTATCTTAAAGCATCAGACAGCATCAGAGCAGTTTCAAGAAAATCAGTTTCTCTTCATCACTATGCAAAGTTATGCAGCAGGGTGCCTGAAAATCTAATCACGCTGTCAACTCGACCGAGGGGAGGCTCGTGGGGAAGGTATGAAGTTTCGCACAGGGGCTGCTGCGGTCGAGAAGGGGGATGTCACTGTGGAGGCCGGGGGCCCCAAATCTTTCAGCCCCTTTATTTTAATTGTTTTTAAATAGTTATCATCATCTTGCGACCCCTTTCTCTGTGTCTCCCGAATCCCCCAGGGTGTCCTGACCCCTGACTTTGGGAACCACAGATACAGTGCATATATTGAGATTTAACAACATAACAGATATACTCAAGGGATTTTTGCGATCACAGCAGATGGTCATCTTCTGGCACCAGGAGCCTGATCATTTCCCCCCTTTGTGCCAAAACAGGCAGCTTCAATCACTTGTCAAGACAATGGCACCACAAAGCGGAGCAGAGCTCACAAGACATTACTGAGGACAAAGCGAGGCACAAGAATAGACGCGACAGCACAAGAGTCTTCAGTGAGAGGGGGTGAGGAACGACAAAACAGAGAGGATGGAGCAGTAAGAACACAGAGCATGTACGCACCCTCTATACAATGAACACCCAACGACATATGAGTGTGTAAGTGCAAGTGTGTGTAAATAGACTGACTCCCTGCTGAGACATCCAGCAGTTATTTGAGTGCTCTCTCCAGTCGCCACGCCGTGATGAAGATAAAATGTCATGTCAGAGCAAAACACTCAGAGGCCAGTGGTCATCCTCGGCACAGCTGGTCCAATGACCGACACACACATGTATATGTATATTAGTACATGCATGCACACACACAGTTAGATGTGCAACAGGACGCCTGCTGAGTCTAAGTGGTCTTGCTGCTGTAGGTGAACACAGAGGTTAAAAGTCACTTGGGTAAATGTATGGGATTATTTCTTTGCCGGTGGGATAAATGGAAAACAAATAAATGGTCAGATACGGACTCCCTGCTGAATCTGACTTCCAGCTGTCAGCCTTCAACACGGTAACTTTAGTGCATGACTCTGACCTTCAAATGTAAGGACAACGACTACACTTGTGTTTTCCATTTGCAAGATAAGTATCATCATGTCCAGCGTTTCTGAGTGCAGTGGATATCACAAAACTGAATAGAACGGTTCTGCACTGTAGCGAATGTCAGTTACATGTTATGAAAAAAAACATCGTCAATATTATCACATATGACTCGCTGTGCAGTTCTGTTAGTGTACAGTTTATTACACTGTATATTCAGGTATTTAAGTTGTAAAGGGATAGTTTGACATTTGGAGAAGTACATTTAATATCTGTCTTGAGATTTAGATTCAAAAATGTTCTTCAAGTTCATTTTTTACATAGTTTGATGCAAGATATTTTATTTTGAAATGATCCAGCTGTTAGACATTTGAAACAGCATAATGAATACCTGAAGCCTGTAACGCTTTTCTCTTTTTATTGAGACCAGTTTTAGATTTAACATACACATACACATAGTTTCCGTTCTAAACCTGTTTGGTATGATGTGTTTGTTTGGCCTGTGTTTAAACATTTGTAAAATGCAAAAATAAAAAGTCAGATTCCAATAAAACAACATATACTGTATACTGCCATTTGGTCAATGGCGCTTTTCTTTTCTTGAAGACCACTCAAAATGCTTTCCATTAACGTTTTGCCATTCATGCATTCACACATTCATACTGTGCATCTATGTGCAGCTCTTTCTCTGCCACACATAAATCACACTGTTGGCACAGCCATCAGGGGCAATCTTCGGTTCATTATCTTGCCCAAGGACACTTTAGCATGCGGAACGGGATCTAACTGCTGACCCATAGATTACGACCCGCTCTACCTCCTAAACCACAGGCATACATAGTGTCCCTCACTGTAGTGTTATTATCTGGAGCAGTTTACAGAGTTTACTTCACTGGCTCTCCCTACAGCGTTTTTACCTGGTTGGATTATGGCTGAATCCATACTTTCTAGCCAGAAACCCAATCCTCATTTATGTCCCAGTCATAAATATTTTTATTTCATATTGGAGCTGAGGAGCAGCTGGTAAATGCAGCCGTAGAAAATGGAGAAATACAGGCTCAGAGGGAGAATATAAGGCAGAGTAAGAACTCTTTTTATAAATAACTTCTTCAGGAGACTCATCTTTAATGTATGCACATCTTTCCCTGATGGAGGAGGATGAATCTGACAGATAACTTAAACGCACAGTAAGAGCACCTATTGCCTTTTTTTAAGTCATTGACTCTAGGACATGCTTGGTATTGGGAAAGTTATCTATTATTCAGGCGAGCGCTCCAAATGGTAGATGGGGCTAATTCAGGTTTGAGTATCCAGGCTCTCACTAAGGTCCTTTGTGTTGTCCTGTTACCTGAATTATTTATCGCTGAGCAGAAATATAGACCTGAAATGGCACAAAGAAAGCTCGATGAAGAGGCAGAGAGAAGAAAAGAAAGGGGGTAGAAGACGGAGAGAGAGAGAGAAAGAGAGAGTAAAGGGGTCTGTGGTGACACAACTGATAGACGACAGATGCTGAACAGAAAGCCACTTGGGTGATAAATGATGAGGTTACTTAGCTGCAGAAGGAGGCAATTAATAGACAATTAATCCAACTGTGTGTGAGCTGGAGTCAGGATGACAGAGAGGGGATGATGTTAACACACACACACACACACACACACACACACACACACACACACACACATCAAGAAGGTTTTGGTTTTCCTATCTTTCTCCCTGCTCACAATCAAAGCCGTCCACAGCAGCAGAGCACATGGACGGCGCAGCGGAGCTACAGAATCAAAAGGCTTTCATCAGGACCTCTCTCTTCTTCTTCTTCTTCTTCTTCTTCTTCTTCTTCTTCTCCACCTCCACAATGTTGCTACAAATCACCAGCACCCCTCCCCCTTTACTCCTCCTCTCCCCTGCTGTGTCTCACTGCATATTAGTTTCACTTTTACAGTCTTTCTTCTCCGTACATCATCTCTTCTGGGCTGCTTCCTTCTGTAGCAAACTGTTGCTGGTGAGATGGACACTACACAGGCTGTGGGTTGTATGAGAGGAGAGTATATAAGCCTGATTTATGTTATTCTGTGAAGGCACATTATAGATGGTGAGCAGCAAATTATTCCGTTCAAAAAAAGATTCATGGCAACTGCTCATCTTACTGGATTGTCTAAATGCAAATAGAGAAAATACTTAAATGGAAATCGTTACATACAACTAATGGGGATTAGGTCTCAATTCATCATTTGGTCAACACAATATCAGAAAATTATGAAAATAAGCTCGTCATAACTTCACAGAAGATGAAGAAAATCATCAAAAAGCTGGAGCCTTAAGTAATTATCAAAATCGCTGTAGATAAATTAATTAGCTGGTAGATGTTATTCCACACAACAGGTTGGAATAAGACAAAACAGATGGGGAAACAACTATTTAGGTATAACCTCATAATATTTAACAATAAGGTTAAATGTACATTTAACAGTATTTAGTTAGTCTCTCCATATGATTGCAAAACAGTTGGAGATAAAGTCACAGTTCAGTAATAAATTGACACTGACGGGCAGTGAGAACAGATTAGCAGAGGTTCATGTCTTTTATAAGATGCATGTTTGTCCCCCAGGCTGCTGGCGCGCACAACAAAGCGCGAACGCAAACACACTGACAACACACAGACGCGCACACTTTGATGTGCTGCGTGCACGGTGAGATGTTTCAGCGGACTGCAGGTCCCTCGGGAGCGTGGGAGAGATACACAGCCTCGGAGCCCGTAACTGTGTCAAGCACCTCCTCCCACACGCCAGCCCGAGGTTTCTAATAAAACACTGATTCCTCTGCGAAATCGATATTTCATGCGCTCCGATGTGCCAAACAGCGCGGGGCGGTGCGCTATGCGCTGCACAGTAGGAGTGCAAGTGCACCCATCTTTACACTGGATAAAGTTGAACACAATATGCATTAACAAAGCAATGCTTCCACTTAAAATGATTTTGGTAAATGTCCACAACGTACATAGTAAATTACGCTGCGTAAAACTTCACCCGAGAGCTTTTACAAATACACCAGACGTGTTATTAGTGAATCTTTAATTAACTTTCTAAAATACCAAAGTGAAAAACGGTCTCTTTAAATTGACAGCTGCAGTTAATGCTGGACTGGATCAGGCAAGATACCGTCGCCAAAAGCTGCGTGCGCATTTTACAATATAATGTTTTATCAGATATACGGCTGCACGAATACCTGAGTTCTAAAAAAAATATTTTTTGTTTATTGTTAAAACTGGATTCTTACCTCTGGGGTTGGAGCCGTGCGCTCAGAGATCCATGTCCGCCACCTGTGTGCGCGTTAGTGAGAAGCGTTCCTCCTGTGGCACAGCAGAGCTCGTGCTCAGCAGCAGCTCCACCAGGGGCAACTGTCCACAGTGAGCAGAGCTCAGACTCCGGCTGGATCCACGGAGGTCTCCGCTTTCAGGATGACTTCCACTGACTGAGGAGGAGGAGGAGGGGGGAGGTGCCAGATATCAAGGTCACTCAGGTCAAACCACATTTTTGGAGTTTTATTCAAATTTGCATTCACATTTTAAATAGTGACTCCATCCATTTCACACATAAAAACCTGGCTACACGTGTACAATCCTTCTACTGCACATGTGATTGGCCACTTTATCAACATACTGCATAATGAGATCAGAAACCAGGTCCACAGAAATATTCTGCAAACTGTTTACATTGAACAAGGGCCAAATATCCATTCTGTCTCCAGGAAGAAATATAATACCACCTCCTCATAAACGTTAAAATTTTGATTCAGAAATACTAGAATATCTGGGTCCACAGCGTGGAGACTTCTGTAAACATCTCTTCTCTGCATATCTGAATCTCACAACGAACAGTTGAAATGTCCACATTCGTAATACTGTCTTGTGTTTGTCACCCCCCCCCCCCCCATGAGATTATGTTTTCCTCCGCGTTTATCGTATATTCTATGTAGCCGAGAGGTCGATGTTGTTGTAGAAGTTGTTGATGATGAAGAAAGGACTCCGAGGACCTAATACCTTCAGTATAACAAAGTTTATTACACAGAAGTTTCACAGGTCAGGACGGGCATCTAGAAACCCGGAGACATCACACAGCCAAATGGTGAAAATCTGACGTGCGGGGGTCTTACACACAGTTATATAGGGACATTGGTTCCGCCCTTGACTTCAGGTAAATGACGTCCCCTTATGGGATGTTTGGCTAAATAAGGGCACGTTTTTGTGTCCGAACATGAAGACACATTGGTCAAAAACATTCCATCCACCAGCTGGTCAAGACAACTCCCTAGGTTAAAGGTCATCCCAAAAAGGTAGAGTGCAAATAAGATAAACATCTGGAGGGCTCTCCGAAAATGTCTAAGAGTCCAGAGGGCAGGCAACATGTATGTAAGCCTATCATTATGTTTTAAGCACATACCAACATGTTTTATTCTAACGAATACACGACACGTTAATTAGCATTTTACAAAAACTACTCAAATTACCACGAAACATGACACAATGTGGTATAATTCAGGAGATAAACCATAACATTTTGCTGTGGGTCCGTATCAGGGGGCAGATCCAGCATTGTTTTTTCCACTTTCTTACACATTTTTTGAAATTTCTCAACAAAAAAATGCGTATATATTTTCATTAAAAATGTATAAGATTGTGTAGAAATATCCATGAATAGGTTTAATTGCTGACCGTTTTTAAAAACTCCATCTACATTGTATATGTACCTGTATACTCCAACATGGTGATGAGGTCCAATCAGCCTTTGTGAAGGTACACTCTGTGAGCTCTTGTTTTTTGTTTTTGGTAGTCGGGCGACCCCTAAGCTTTCATTTGGATCAGAAGTTGTTTCTTCAAGTGACCAGAGGGTACTGTTAAGCTGTAGTTCTGAGCTCAAACATCAAGGTCGACCGAGACAACCACAGAACCACAGCAAATGTAGAATAAAGCATTAGACCATCCACACGCACTACGTGACTCATTTCAGTGCAAACAAAGACTTGGCACATGACCAGTGTTCACTTTGATATCATATGCATGTTGGTGTGAAACTGGTTTTCGGGCTTTCTATGTGATGGGATTTAATTGATGCCACAGCAAAAACTAAACCAATAGAAAATGTATTACAGTTTTTCACAATTGTTAACACACGTTTTTTTCAAAACAATAACGGCTTTCTCAAAACTGCACACAGACAACTGAAAACCTCACACACAAAATGCTAAACCTGACACTCCCTTTGCAAGATGACTCTTTGCCATCAAATCTCTTACCTGTTCACAAAATGGAACTCGTGTTTTCATTTGGTACACAGCCATATTTTCAAATGACACACACATACCATTCATTGAGTACACACAACTAAGCATTTGCTTGCACACTACCAAGCATTTACAACACACTGAAGTGCAAAATTGAAAACACAATCATCAAAATGGAACACACCATATGAATGACAATGACTCTGGAGAATGAGCCATTTGTCCTTTTGTAAAATGTCTCAGTGTAGGCCTACTTTTTTCATAGTCAAACATAAAACAGCACAGAAATATGCAGCATAAAAAGGTTTATTCGGTACACACAGAGAACAGTACAGAACTGTAAACCGGCCTGCTCAACCCCCCCCCCCTTCACAAAAATTACAGTTTTTCACAATCGCTAACACACGTTTTTCAAAACACTAACGGCTTTCTCAAAACTGCACACAGAAAACTAAAAACCCCACACACAAAATGCTGACAGGCCTCGACACTCACGTTGCCACAGGCCTCCTCCATGGCCTGGAGCAGTGGTACCCGGTCCTGTGGGTTCCGTTCATATACCTTCCACCTCCAAGCTGAAAATAATTCCTCAATAGGATTCAGGAAAGGAGAATAAGGTGGAAGGTATAGAACGGAAAAATTTGGGTGGTCCTGGAACCACTCACCCACTTGAGCAGCCCGGTGGAAGCTCACATCGTCCCAGATGACAACGTGATCGATCCACTGTGGGTCATCTACCTGGCCAGGTGGTACCAGCAGGTCATGCAGGCCATCCAGGAAGACGAGGAGATGGGCAGCGTTATAGGCCCCTAGGTGTGCATGGCGGTGCAAGACCCCATGGTGATTCAATGCAGCACACATTGTGATGTTCCCACCACGCTGGCCGGGGACCTCAACAATGGCCCGCTGGCCAATGACGTTTCTGCCCCGTCACCTCCTCTTCAACAGGTTGAATCCCACCTCATCAATAAAGATGTACTGGTACAACACATGAGCTGTGTCATGCTCCTGGATCAGCATGAGAATGCAAGTTACAGTATGGACACAGAGAGGTCAACACAGTGGGCTACAGTGAGACACTGTAGAAAAGGAACAATATTGGATTACAGGTACAATACATGCATGTGTCAGTGCTGAATGTATGATACTTACAAGCACAAACTCTCGCAATAACTCCTTGATGCCTGTGTTCCGTTCGAATGGGACCCTGAACACTTGTTTCATCCACATGGCAGTCCTATAAAGAATACGCTTCAATGTAGAGAGGCTGACGGTCTGGACGTTTCTAAATGTAGCATGGTCAGCCAGGATCCTAGTTTTTATTTGTCTGAGTGTGATAGAGTTGTTCTCACGAACCATATCTATAATTTCAGTCTCCTGTTCGGCTGTGTAAATGAGGTGAAATTGCTCAACAGACCTGAATGTTTAGAGATTTGAGTATTTGTGTGTTGTAGGTTGATGCTTTGAGATTTTACTCGAGAAGTGTGTGCAACAACTGAACATTGTGTGTAGTGTTTTGACAACAAGGTGATGTGTAATTGACATCAGAGTGTAAAGAAGGAAAGTCAGAGTCCAATGCAGATAAGGGAGTTGGAAGTAGTGCCAAATTGGGTCGAGTGATTGGTACATGAAGTGAAGGTTGTGCAAATTGTGCCAAATTTTTGCTTTTTGTGTGTTGACAACTGAGAAAAACTGTAATTGCCTCTACAGCTAAGAAAACATGCTTGTTCTTCACTACATTAGCAAACAGTGAACCAGCTGGTATCACACTGGGTATTTAATTAACTTTATGTTAACATGAACTGAATCAGAAATTACCAGCTGACTCGGTTTCAACCAGTGGACGAGAGAAGACGCTGGTCCCCAGTGACGCTTCATCTCTTAACCCACTGAATCCTCTCAGCAGAGGTTTCTGCTTCACGATGCATTCGACGGCCAATCTGTTTAAATCCTGTTCAGCTTTTTTCCCACTTTCCACGACAAGATGGCAAAAGTGGCACTTCTGTGACCAGCTGAAGCCTCTCTCTCTCTCTCTCTCTCTCTCTATCTCTCTCTCTCTCTCTCTCTCTCTCTCTCTCTCTCTCTCTCTCCCCTTCTCTCTCTCTCTCCCCCTCTCTCTGTATAATGGTTCGCTTCCCTTCCCTTGCCTCCTGCAGCTGCTTGCTATTCCCCTTCTCTTCGCCTGCGTCTAGGAGGCAGGCTGCAGCTGGCAGGACAGTGCGGGCTTGGGGACAATTAGAGAAGCGTGGGAGAGACAGCTGGACCTGCGGCCAATTACACCGACTGTGACCAGGAACCACACCCAAGCACCAGTCTAATGGGCTCACACTGCACATCTGAGAGGACTTGTCGAATTAAAGGAACTTTCAGGTGTGGGAAATAAAAAGTTTTATTTATTCATCTCCAAAGGAAAAGTTAGAGTAGTGAGTAAAAGTGCTTTCTGAGGGATAACATGTTGTGTGGGACAAAACAATGTAACAGAGCAAGAAAGTGACTGTGAGGCGTGAGCTGTTGCAACATCTGCCATGTTTCCAACCTGCAGCGATATGATCAGGTAAATATTGATCGTTTCATCTGTGTGCTCAATCGGAGAATTGTCCCCTCCGCCATGCAGACCATCATCAGTGGGCGATCTTTCCCAGCAGCATGCTCTGCAGCTGTCTGATCCTGCTCTCCTGTGGCAGCGCCAGGCTCTTCTCGGCCTCCTCCTCCTCATCCAGCAGCTGCTCGATGTAGCAGGACGAGCCCAGCAGGACGTGGCCAGTGGCCTGCATGGAGAAGATGGTCCATCGCAGAGCCTCCCTGGAACGAACGATTTCAACATGACATGCGATTCGTTTGGATAAGTCAGAGGAGGATGAAAACTTGATGTTGCTCGGCTCGTCTGTGGTGGCTCCCCTGCTGCCTCACTTGGGTGGGAAGCTAACAGGTGAGCCCACAGATTGTAAGGTAGGGGAGAGCGGGGTAATGTGGGACATCGGGTGATGTGAAACACCCCCTGTATCAAGGCAACGGAACACATTTGTGGTCATGTGACTATTAGGTTTTCAAGCCCCTCCCGTCCCCCCTTGCCATGAAGGAGAAGTTAAGGCTGGTGCTGTGGAAAGTATGTTTTTTTAACAAAAATGTGTTTTTTGCATGTAAAAGTAAATTTTCTTGCTTTGAACTTAGTCAACTGTTGTGTCAAAACAAATTGAATCAGGTAGAAAAACTTATATCATACATGTTGGTGAACTTCCAACATATAAAACCATGTGATTGATGCTTGCTGAAGATTAGCCTGAATTGCTAAAAGATGTTGTTTTTCTAAAATTGTGGCTTCGGGGTAAAGTGGGACAGTCTCTCACTTTACCCCACCATGAAACACAAGTTAAGTTTAGTCTTAAACATATTTTAGTGTTATATTACATTATATATCTTTTATTTTTAATGTCATAAACATTGTAGAAAAGCCATCATGCCAAGAAACTATACACCAGGAAGACAACCTGGGGCCAAACACCCCTCGCAGAGATGGAGAGTGCAGCCGCTGAGGTCATGCAAGGAAAGAAGTCCTTAAGAAAAGCTGGAAGGGATAGAAATATTGATAAGACAACCCTCAAAAGATTCATAAAGAAAAAAGAGAAAGGGAAAGTAAAATCAGTAGCCTGGGGTGCAGTAGCTGAGGCAAAGAGAATATTCACAGATGAGATGGAGGAGGAGCCAAACACTTGAAACAACTAGCTGACCAGCTCCATGGCCTTGCTCCAGTTAAGTGCCGTGAACTGGAATATGAATACGCAGAGAAAAACAATATCCCTGTCCCTGCCAATTGGACAGAGAAACAATGTGCAGGTAAGCTAGGGTGTGCAAGAGATCACATGAATCATAATAATCATAAATGTGCTTAATTGACCAATCCCCATGATTCTGTTACTAGTCCAATATTAGTTTTGGAATGTGTGGTTGTCAGGATTTTAACTATTACAACATGTGTTGTTATGGTAGTTTTAAAGTGGAAAAAGTAAGTGGACCACTTTACCCCTTAGCTGGGGTAAAGTGGGACACAAGACCAATTTTTTCATCATATTTTCACTGCCCTTTGTCCTGAAGACATTCTGATCATTTCCATTGCTAGAAAACATCCGGAATTAGTTGGAAATGTGTACATTTTACTGATATATCATTTTAGCTTGCCTAGAGGGGAGCAAATGTAAAAGATGTCCCACATTACCCCGCTCTCCCCTACTAAGTTGATAAACAGTCATAAACATCTGTCTACGTGTAAAACTCAAAATACTTCCACAAGCAGCTTTTCTCAGGTGCTATGTGTCCTGATCATCTGCTCCCGGCTGATTTGCTTGCTCAAATCCTCCATTCTTGTGTCAAAACAACGTAACTTTACTGATTTACTTACTCCACATCAGCTGATGAGAAAACGACTCACGACCTCAGAGGGACATTCCAAACATCAACCACATCTCATGACGCTGACAATTGACACACACCTCTTACTCTGCATTGTGAGCTCAAAAGCCGAGTTTGTGACAATTTGCTAAATGTAATCCTCTCCGACCGAAGCTCCGTGTCAGAGCTGAAAACCAGCAGATCTCCGCAGCAATGACATAACTCTTCCCGAAATTAATCCGTGTAAAATCTAACCTTTGTTCTATTTTAGCTCTGCCGCCCACACGGGTGAACTCAGTACAGCATAACTTCATGCTTTACATTGTAGGGGCTGTGCACAGAATACGGCAACTGCTGTCAATGTGTTATTAAAGCAGCACACAGCAGGATATGGACCAGATAATAACTGAATTGTTAGTGGATGGCTGTATTGTCGAAAGGTGACGATCCGCTTGGTAATTTATGTATTAGAAACTCGTTAAAATGGATTGAAATTCATCTCTAAATGAATTAACCTTTACCAAGGATCCAAAAAGGGCTTCAATGATGCTTGGGTGAAAATAGACAAAACGGTTACGCAATGGTTCAACGCAACAGCATATAAATCATACAGGGCCTCATATATTTGGTGATCATTTTCACTCACTTCAACATATTTTTGGCAGCATAACAGCGCAGGTCATAGGACACGGAATAAGCACCGTACAGGGTCGCTTTCACGTTCAGGCAGCCAATGAAATCATTGGGGTTGTTCTTGTAGAGGTCGAGGGTCAGCTTGGCCACATCTGTCCGGTGCCGCCGCCTCTGCTCACCGAGCTGATCTCTGGAGAGGCTGTCCTGTGAGGTGACAGCGGGGGGGAACATGAGTCAGGTCAGAGGGGCACAGACGCAGGTGGTGTGGCTGCAACCTGGACCGGATGACACCTCCACCAGCCACACATACTGACTGAAGCCGCTCCTGTCAGTGCTGAGGATGATGGCGGATGACAACCAGGCAGGATCAATGCGAGGTCAGCAGGGTAAATATTTGGGAATGGGGAATGCAAATCATCTCCTGCATCAATTTCATATGGAAATGAATTGCTTTTGGGCGAACATGAGTCATATTTGATGATACAACGGGTCTGATTAATATTCAACACCATGCCTTTAATTTTTCCCTCAACAAATTAGGAAGAAAGAAACTAATCTCTGGTGCTCGCCTGTGTTCGTCTGCTGCACAATAACTGACATATTACTGCTCTATTCAGTCTGAAGGAGAAAATGTTTGGTGCTATTCAATTTCACTGAATGGTTGATGTGTTATTCTTCGGAGCTCAGAAGCATGTACCGTCTTTATTCATGGCCGCTTCATTCAGGAGCGAGAGGTCTCTCTGTCAGTCATTTTATTCATCTAAGACTCAATGACATAGCAAAACAAAAGAAGACTATCAATATGTCAAGCTTCCCTCTGTGTAGTGCATTAAAGCAACTGAACCAGAGTGCCACCTAGTGGTTGATGGGAAAAAGACATACCGGATGTTGGCTCCACTGCTGTCCTTTTTCCAGCAGCACGAGGACCGTGTTTTCAGGCAGCGTCTGGAAGAACTCCTCTGTGTCCACGTCGGTGCCGTCTTCACCCAGCACCAAGGCACCGACACACGGGACGCTCAACGACTCGCTGGCCTGAGACAGCAGGGACGGACAGACAAATACAGACGTGCATCACATGGTTAACAGGCCAGACTCACATTACTCAAGATAGATGTTTCCCCATATAAAGACATTGCCAAAGACTCATCCGACAGTCACAGTCTCGTGAACTTTAAGCAGCACGAGTTTGAAATGTGCAGGAGAATCACAGATTCAATACATGAGTCACAGTCTGTGGTCATTTTAATCCCCTGCACACACCAGGGTGGCTCCTTGCTTCATCACTGTGTCTTCAATCTTACTATTCCTTTGAATGCTGGACTCACTGTCACAAACCTCCTCTGCCACCTCACTATCCATGCTCCTCCTTCTCTCCTCACATCCAATGCTCCTCCATCTCTCCTCACTTCCCATGCTCCTCCATCTCTCCTCACTTCCCATGCTCCTCCATCTCTCCTCACATCCCATACTCCTCCCTCCCTCCTTACCTTGTTCATCAGGTCGTGCAGCGTGTCGGCCATGATGCCCTTCTTCACACTGCAGTCGGCATTCGTGACTCTGAAGGGTTTGGTCCGAGGAGCTCGACCTGACAGGAGCTGCTGGGTCATGGAGGCGCTGGCCGACATGCTGGCTGTCACACACCTGAGAGCAAAACGCAAAACATTCAGCACAAAGGTAGAAGATAAACAGAGAATGCTCACATATCTCACCGTGCATTAGCATTTGTCTGTATATTATGATGAATTGGAAATTACATAAACCAAATTGCTTTAGATGTTAAAATTGGTTAAATGATTTAATGTATTTATTGTCAATGGAACAGGATAACGACCATGGTGAAGACGGGCCTTGGATGTTAATAAGATCATATTTGAAAAATAGGTTATGTGATTAAACTGAACTGTTATTGATCCGTACCTTCACCCCCCAACTGGTTTGTTCGGTTTTATGGTATCTGTTTCTTTTGATATATGAGTTTTTTCAGTCAGTAAATATATATAGTGTGTCAGTGTTTAGTGCCTGCCATGTATCTGTATACAAGCATACTTATTTAATGCAAGTCAATAATAATTATATATAATTAAAAGAGTTAAACCTTTCTATAAACTGATCATAATCAGCTGGCGAGGCAGTGCTCTTACTTGGAGAGGGAGGACGGAGTCAAAAGGCTGAGAGACTTCATGGCATAATCCATCTGGGTGCACCTCGACCTGTAATTGAAGTTGCAGTATTAGTAGATTTAAACTGCAAGGCAACACGCCTCTACTAGCAAACAGTACAAGAGGCCTCACAGAAAAAGAAGAGCAAGTTATACTTTTATTTTCTGTTATTAAACTCCACTGTCACACATCTCCATCAAGCCCAACAATACCGTTCAATTCAACCAAGCTACACCAAATGACTAACACTTGATATTAGTTCAGTTAATGTGCCTGATATTTTTCATCCAGAGCCACAAATTAATATCTGGGAAATAGGTAGAAACATGAACAAATTTAAATTCTAAAGAGTGAAAAACATAAACATCTGCCCCAAAATGTAACGAGTTCTATCCAAATCCAGACCTCATCCTTCCCCTAGGGTTGGTGGTAATCCATCCAGTAGTTTTTGTGTAGTACTGCAATATATCAATACAAACGAACACTGATGGAGGTAACGAAAAACAAACAATCTGAAGTAAATTGGATTTACGCTCCAGGCTTTCACAAATAAATGTATCATAACTAGCTCATGTGAAAAAACAAATCTCTGTTCAAAATAAACTACCCACTTTTCACAAAAACGTCCCAGTAAAACCATTTTCTAAATCTATAACACAGATGATCTTACACAGTTTCAGAAAGGTGACCCTTCTCCGTCCTGAGTGCGTTTGAATAAAATCCTATCGCTGTCTTCTTGTTCTGAAGTGCTGCTGCTGCCTCAGTTTGCACCACTAATCCTCAAGTGATGATTCACACTCTTCTCTAGTTGCGGATTCTTGCACCACTTGGTTCCTGAACTTTGTGCTGATGACTATTGATCCAGTTACAAACCATCAAGCTTTATTGAGCAACTATCCATGAACAGTCCCACACAGCCCTGGACTCCAGTTTGATACATCCACAAACATAATGAGATTTACTGAGCAATTCAAAGGGTAAATTCCCCCAAATGTCACTACAGAGGAAACAGTCCCTGTGAAAACAAACTGGATTATTCAGATTAACCTGCTTGGAAAGACTCTTTTTGGCTAAATGGTGAGAGTGTGTTTTCAAAGTTAATACATTTTTTTTTATAAGATGACCAGAAGTCGTAGATCATTCTGTAAGAGGTTGGTTTCATGGCTCTTGAATATTCTCTACCAGAGATTGTCAAAATACTCGTCTGTTGGGTTTTTCTCTATGTTTTTTCCTTTCCTTCCTCTTTTCTGTTTTCCTTCTCGTCAAAACATTGGCGCTTTAATAACCCGATTTCTGTCTTCTTGTTTAGTTATGTGATATACGTTGTGATGCCTTCGAAGAAGAGTGGTAAATCTAAGAGGGTTTATTCTAATAAATCTATTTTAATCTGGTGTCAAATACAGTCATGACATCACACTTACATGGAATAAGGATACCCATTAAAAAGCAGGAGGTAGCTGCCAGTTTCTGCTTGAATTGTCTCCCTTAAATGTAGATCAGAAAAAGAGAATAAAGTTGGGGACTGTTTTTAATATAGTCCAAATTCATATTAAGACCCAGGTCAGAGGTCAAGGAGAATATGACGATTTCTGAAAGCACTAATCTTGGAAATTTGTGAGATTTGTGAGTGAGATCATGGTTCAATGTTCACCTCCTTATCTTACAAGTGTAGGATCAAGCAGACAGGTCGTGTCATCATATCATGTTTCACAACAACAGCTACAGGTAGGCCGACCTCACCTGTGTGCACCAGTGACATCATTTAAAACCCAGGGAAGATGTGAAAAACAGGTTCCACTTTAAATCTGATGTGTTAGTAGAAAAACACTGAGCCACTGATTCTATCATAAAGCAGGAGAATGTTTTGATTTCCTTGTTTGAGAAAATGTCCCACTGTCAGTTAATTTAAAACCAGTGAAGGGTTAAAGGAGTAAGAATGAACGCGTCGCTGTGGACTGGATCAGAAGTGACTCTCACTTACACTCCTGCTGCAACAGTAGAAACGTCTGCCCTGCTCAAGGGCTCCATACACTTAAATACACATGAAAGAGCAGAAAGTAATCTCATCGCTGTTCTCTTCAATAATTCACATGACATTGCCAGAGGCTGTGTTTCAACCTGTGTTTTTTTTTACATTTACACACACAGCTGAGCAGCACATCACTGACACTCACATACACATACACAAACACACACACACACACACACACACACACACACACACACACACACACACACACACACACACAATCAAAAATGTATCTTGTTGTTTCACAAACACACAAACGATCAGGCCTGACATTACGTGTTTGACTAACTGACAGCTTATAACATGTGGTATCGTCACACACACTCTGATTAAATGAGAAGTGAAAAAGGGGAATAGCTGTTGAAATTCACAGTGACCCAACATGGTGTCTGGGGATTAACAGAGGAACATGCCATCAGGACCCGGTGAGAAAATGTATTTTATATAATAACATATGTATCTGCAGCATTCAAATAATAAAATACATAAAGACCATATAGGATGATTAAATACATCATCAGTATGGGTTTTGATTGAAAATAACTGTATCTCTTCAACTTGTCACTTTTAACCAGCAGTTATGAGAAATTCATATAACAACCAAAAACCTATTGGAATGAAATTACAGTTCGAGGTAGATTTGAGGGGAAGGGGATTAAACCCTTCTTAAGAAGGAGGAGGTCTTATGCAGAACCTAGCAGAAGAAGTTCCCCTTCATGACAAATAAAGACGTACCACCAAATCTTCACTCTGTACTGACAGAATATCGCTGGTTTTTGTACACATTCTCCATCTTGTTTCATATTTGACACAATAAAACATGATAAATGCGTTTTTTTATAAATCCATTGTGATAAATGAGGAGAGAATCAGTAAAACACTGAGACTTACTTTTCCTCTGTGTCTCTGTACTGAAAGGTCTCACCACCTAATTGATTATCCACTTCTCTCTCTCTCTCTCTCTCTCTCTCTCTCTCTCTCTCTCTCTCTCTCTCTCTCTCTCTCTCTCTCTCTCTCTCTCTGTTTGAACACAGTCTATTCAGTGTGTAAGTGAGTATATGATATTATAATTAATGGTTACCCTGTGGAGACGTGTTTGTCAAGAGGGTTCAGCTAATAAAACAGAAGCCACAGTTACAGTTTTTCACAATTATTAACACACGTTTTTTCAAAACAATAACAGCTTTCTCAAAACTGCACACAGACAACTGAAAACCTCACACACAAAATGCTAAACCTGACACTCCCTTTGCAAGATGACTCTTTGCCATCAAATCTCTTAACTGTTCACAAAATGGAACTCGTGTTTTCATTTGGTACACACAGCCATATTTTCAAATGACACACACATACCATTCATTGAGTACACACATCTAAGCATTTGCTTGCACACTACCGAGCATTTACAGCACACTGAAGTGCAAAATTGAAAACACAATCATCAAAATGGAACACACCATATGAATGACAATGACTCTCGAGAATGAGCCATTTCTCGTTTTGTAAAATGTCTCAGTGTAGGCCTACTTTTTCCATAGTCAAACATAAAACAGCACAAGAATATGCACAATAAAAAGGTTTATTTTGGTACACACAGAGAACAGTACAGTACTGTAAAGCGGCCTGCTCACCCCCCCCCCCCTTCACAAAAATTACAGTTTTTCTCAGTTGTTAACACACAAAAAGCGAAAATTCGGCACAATTTGCACAACCTTTACTTCATGTACCAATCGCTCGACCCAATTTGGCACTACTTCACACTCCCTTATCTGCATTAGACTTATCTGCATTAGCATGGTCAGCCGGGATCCTAGTTTTTATTTGTCTGAGTGTGATAGAGTTGTTCTCACGAACCATATCTACAATTTCAGTCTCCTGTTCGGCTGTGTAAATGAGGTGAAATTGCTCAACAGACCTGAATGTTTAGAGATTTGAGTATTTGTGTGTTGTAGGTTGATGCTTTGAGATTTTACTTGAGAAGTGTGTGCGACAACTGAACATTGTGTGTAGTGTTTTGACAACAAGGTGATGTGTAATTGACATCAGAGTGTAAAGAAGGAAAGTCAGAGTCTAATGTAGATAAGGGAGTGTGAAGTAGTGCCAAATTGGGTTGAGCGATTGGTACATGAAGTGAAGGTTGTGCAAATTGTGCCGAATTTTCGCTTTTTGTGTGTTAACAACTGAGAAAAACTGTAAAGACATGTAAATTGAAGAAAGACAATGAGGACATCATGTGGAAACAAGAGGAAGTGCATCCGTTCAGACTTCATGTCTACTTCTTTTCACTGCTTCGTACAATGGTGAAAGAAGGATTCTGAATTCCAGTACAAATGACACCATAGAGAAATACTTCAGTAAAAGAAAGGTCATTTAAAAGTAGTTATCCTTTGCAGAATGATAAGTTTCAGCACCAGGTTAATACAAACACACTCCTGGTGTGAAGAGATGGAAGCTGATTAAATACAATTACTCAAGTACTTTAAAGGACAATCTTGTACTTTAATGTTTCCATATTCTTTCCTCAACTACAGTAAGAGTTACTTTTAAAAATGAAAATGTCTACATTCAGAAGCACATATATAATGCACCGTTAAGAAAAATTAAATTAAACTTGTGGTGTCCAACCTTTCTAAATTGTGTATTTTTGCAAACTGTAAGAAGTATTATGTTTGATGACTGACTTCCTGTTTGAAACCTAAAGAAGTCAAATGAGCTAATGTAGCACAAAAAAAGTAAAGACTGGAGGAAAACGCACGAAAAATGTCCTCTTCTTTCCAAACCCGAAAGTCCTCATCAGGACCATCCAGGTGTATCTTGTTGGTGGGGCCTGAACTCTCGATTGGGAGCCACCGAAAAGAAGTATGAAAGGAACTAAACTATTGCTAATGTAATTACATCTACCTCGACCAAGGACAGCAGAAAAAAGCTGCTTATACACTGTGGCATCAGTGCTAAGAATTCACAACCATAAATATCATACATGTATGGTGATAAATCAGTCAGAGAGCACACACTTTTGTTTTTTATACTTAAATTAAATGTAATTTCATTATTGTTGTGCAAGTAGGATTTGTAATGCAGGACTTTCCTTTGTACTGGAGTTAATTGTCTTATTGATGCACAGACTTTAACACAGGATATTGGGACATAGTGCATTAAAGTGTTATGAACTGTATGAATTTGTTAAAAGTATTTTGATATCAATATTATTATTGTCAACTTATACAAATTATAGCAATGTAATATATTCTATAATTTGTTAAAAGTATTTTGATATCAATATTATTATTGTCAACTTATACAAATTATAGCAATGTAATATATTCTAATAAATGGTCTCACGTTTAGTAAGAACTTGCTCTTAAGTTCAGAACTTACTTTGTGCCGCGAGTTATTTTCTTTGTTATTAGCAGCAATAGCACAAAACAGGCCGATGTGTGAAACTCTCATCTGAAAAGACTAATTAAAGATTGTGGCCTCTCAGGGAATATACTAATTACATAAACTGAGTCAGAGGCCTGAGAAAACCCTTTATGACTTCTTTGAATAGAAAATATTAAAAACCTTGATGTCAGCTGTGATAACAATGAAACTGAATATTTGCAGGATCATTTTAAGTGGTCTTAATGAGTTATATATTGTAATCCAATCATAATAATAATAATAATAATATTATCCTCTATGTTTTCTCATTATCTCCATTATCTGTTCTATTTGCACACGGTTGACTCATGAAAGCCACAACAGCTCGGAGCGATGCCTGGATTACGTCAACGTCATGACCAGTGGAAGACAGAACACACTCCAATGTAAATCAGATGAGCCGTTTATTTGCTGCTGCACATGTCATGCTCGCTGCAGGAGCACAGATGAATCATGCCACCGATACGAGTCCAACGCTGAGCGGATAACGCATCAAACCTAAAATGGCTGCGCCTCGTTTGCCAAATTTATCAAGTGTTACGTGAACAAAGGTTTATGGGAAAGGGTCTGTTGCTCCCTCAGAGGTCAATATCCTGTGTAGCCCTTTGTCCCATTATCACACATCAGGCCCCACTGTGGCTGACGCAGGCTCATTTGGCTCAGACCCATTCATCTGTGCTTTATGGGGTTGCTGATGCTTGTAATTACACTAAGGGTGCACGGTGAAATGAATTTAGACTTGAGAAGAACCAATACTGATCATCACATTGGATTTAATTGAACAACCTTTTCTTTGTACACATGCAGACACAAGAAGCAGATTTCAGAAGCTGATCACACTGTGCGACCCACGGCTGAATGATCTCTGAGACAAAAGACCAGCTTCATGTTGTATTGTGTGACACTGTTTGCAGATTCCTCTTGTGTGACTTTGTTTTACATCCTCCTTTCTAGTTATCATTATTTCCAGAGTCAGTCCATGGAGGGTTTTTATAATGAGCTGAGATAGTAAAGAATTGAATAGGAGTATAAAAGTAAAGCAGATCTAAGCTCTAAAGGACAGATACTGACCGTGATGCTTGGTATCACCTGAACTAACTTTGTTTCTAACCAGGTGTCTGAGCCTCAACGTGCTGCAGGGTGAGAATTCCTCCATCAACACCTCTCCCACGCAGGGGCTCCTCATTTCCTCCTGCCTATTCGTGCCATGAGTTCTGCATTGGCCGCAGCCTTGGTCCTCATGTCCTGGTTCTTGGCCAGGTCTATGAGGACGCTGAGGATGCTGGTGGGGACGTCGAGGGACAGGGCGAAGCGGGACCCCTGCTGGGCTCTCTTGGGCACCTGGGAGGCCGGGCGCGGGGCTCGTGCTCGCCTCAGCACCATGTGATGCTCGGACCGCAGCAGCGAGTTCAGCACGCCGCTGCGGTTGAGGATGTCCACGGCCAGCACGTCCCTCTGCGTGTCTTCATCCAGCTTGGAGAGAGCGCTCCTCTGGCTCTGGACGCACCAGGGCAGCAGCAGAGCCAGGCACAGACACACACGCACGCTCCTCATGGTCCAAGCTGTCTGCTGGGAGAGAAGAGGCACACGTCGATCATGCAGTAAAGAGTTACACAATCGTTGCACTGGGGGGGCTCACTCAGAGATGGCATGCATCAGGAATATCCTCATTTATAGTAATATGACAACAACAAAAAATTATGATTCCTTATTGACTTCAAATCAAAACTCACTTTAGCCATAAATGAGGATTAGGTGATAAACAACAAGGTTTTAAATATTGGATTTGTGCAACACCGCAGCAAAATAATATAAAAGTGATATAATGGCATTCATCAGTAATATCCAACCAACATTTACACTTCGATCCCTTCAACCTGTAACAGAGATAAACTAGTGTCCACTGTGCAGCGGCTGGTCCATTGTACATTAAAGTTTGTTTTTGCACAAAAACATTTAAATAAGTTTTAAATGTATCAAGAAAAAACAAATTTAAATACATAATTTTCAGCCACTTGTCACATAAGTCATCTAACTCTTTAATACATCATGCATTGTTTTCTGCTTGATGTGCAGCTGAACCTCTGTCTAAAGAATATCCCAATCCCAGTCTGTACTCACTCAGTGTCACCACTGTGAAATGTTGGTCCTCGTCCCGCCTCTGGACTGAAGCAGAGCTCTGATGTCCTGATGCTGGATCTTCTGTCTCTTCTCCTTGGTGAGCTGCTGGAGAGGTGACCCGTGCAGCACGCTGTCAGATGTTGAACTGGACTCCTGGCTGCTCGTCCACGACTTGGTCCTCACCCACATGAGCACTTCGTGGTGACACTGCCTCTCTCTGCTCTTTATCTGTTACATCTCTGCACCCCATCGCCCTCCCCTCATTTCATCTCATTTCCTCCACACTTATTGCGTCTTTCTCTTTCTATAAATAACACAATGACAATCACAGTAGTTTGTAATGAATTGGATCGCTGCCTCAGGGCGCTTTCAAAGTCCAAGTGTAACCTACCACCTCCGACAAAACTTAAGTACCAGCAAACACTGAAATACAATGTGCATCTGATTAACACATCCCACATTCTGGTGATGAGTCTGTGTGTCGTCATTCACACAGACAGGTTGGTCAAGTGATTAGTTGGGGGGACCTAAATATGTTTACTCAGTCCCATTATGGGGACTTGTCTTCCTTATCAGGACAAAAAACAAGTCCAGTTAAAGTAAATCAATAAATTTTAAGTTGAAAACATGTTTCAAGGAAAACATTGAGTGTTAGGGTTCGGCAAGATGTAACCATGGTCAGGTCATAAATCATAATCTCCTTTTTTAATTCTAAAGTAGTGTGGTTAGTGTGTGTGTGTTAGACATGCAGAGCAGTTTTAAACCAGTGCTGCGGTGTCACTGTAGCTGTGGATATTGTCACAATGTCCCATTATCTTAGATGTTAGGCTGAGGATTAGGCCTACTATGTGAAGTTTGGGACGAATTATTAAAAGAGAAATCTAAAGTCATGAACTCTAGCTCCTCTATCTTTTGGGTTTTTTTCTCTACGTGATTTGTGCCTATGTGTGTATACTTTATTGTGTCTTTCTGTTGGTGTCAATATGTACGATTTATTCACTTTTTAGTGTATACAGCATTTTAAACATTTACGAGACAAAAATCTCATTATACTGTATCCAATGTGTGTGTGTGTGTGTTGTTTCTATCCGAGTTATTTTAGATTTCACTTTGTGTGAATGTGCACAGTGATTTTCTCTGGATGAGAAAGAGCAGCACATAAGTGCTTGAGCTCTGTACAGTTAACAGAATGACTGATGCGTGATATAACAGTCAGGTTATGATGCAGTTACAAGAGTGAGTCACAGCAGCAAAGACAAAGAGGGATTTAGTCACTGGACAATTTCTGTGACCACCTGATGTCCGCTGCTTTCTTCATCAGTGTCCATGAACAAATACTAAGCTCAGTGAAGGAAAACAATCCTTCTCATCGTCAGTGCAGATGAAACACCACAGACAGAGAGTCATGGTGTGGGTTACTTTTTTGTATCACAATCTCATTGAGCTGGGTGAAAATGTGATACTGCAGAGCTAAATGAATCTCATGCACACACTGTTTCCTTTACTGAGACTGCATGCTCCCAAACAAACAGAACATTTATCATTAAGTCGTCAGTCCTCAGGCAAAACATCAGGACCTAAGACAAACATCCTACGTCACAAACTTTAGAAAAAGAAGTGCTACATAACAACACAACTACATGATTCACTTCTCACAGGGTGCATGCATTTTGGAGCAGCGGCCACTAACTGTGGTGTCATTAATCAGAGATCTCTGAGGCAAGAGTGTCCCGAAGGATAAAAGCAAGAGAAAATTGATCCCTTGGTTTTTGAAATGATTGATTTGATTGAAGATCTAATATCACATCATCAATAAATCAGTATAGGCACAATTTAACAATGTCAACTTTTCCCATCTGACCTTGTGCACGACGACCATCACGGCCATGTCTCCCTGCAATCTATGACATGTTGAATACAAACCGTGGACTCTGTGGATAGTTGCCACTTGGAGGAACCTATTTTACGATTATATGTTCTATTTACAGAACTTTACAGAACAGGAGGAGGAGAGGAAGGCGGTGATGGGAGGACAGACTGAGAGAATGCCCTCTGGAGAGCAACAAGGAGGAAGAGGCTGTCAGGCTCAGGAGGGACACTCACCGAGACATGGCCTAGCTCGTTCCCTGATTCACCTCCAATCCGGCCCATCATGGGATTTATCCTCATCTGAGTAATGACATGAATATTATGAGTCCAGGCTGATTACGATAGCTGGCCCCGGGGGGTCCTCAGGATTACGAGTCGTCTCAGTTACCCTCAGATAAACAAACACGGGTCACACAGATGTCATCCAGCAGCAAACAAGATGTCCTGGGTCGTACCAGTAGTGCTATCATCGCAGTAACGGCGTGACGCAGGACTGCACATGAATGTGAGCTGATGTCATCTCCATGATTCAACATATCAAAGCAGGTCCAGCTTTAATCACTCAAGCCGCCTGATAATAAAAACTCTGTATACAGTAAACATATGCATCATGAAGTACCTCAGTCAGTCACATCAACCCAACTGTGTTTTTTTACATGTACATTCTGAATATGTTGTCATTATACAGAAAAAAACACCATGAAACATAACATGTAGGTTACGCTGTTCCAGAATCTATTGGCCAACTGAAACTGAGGTGGATTCCAGATTTGAAAATAGGTTTGAATAAAATAATAAGGGTTCTTGTTTCGGGAGCCTGCAGCCACAACTATTTATAATTATTATAATAATAATTATCTAGTATGATTGACTATGCATCCAGGCAATCAGAATCAGTGCAGTGGTTTGTTTGTTTGTGTTTGGCTACTCCTCCTAAACTCCTCCACCATGACTCTCTAAATTTTCCCTAAAAAAGGATGTAGGGGACTGGCACTTGCATGCGATCTTTTACATCAGTGTTATTTTCATTTCATTTTGATGTTAGATTGAGAGTCTGTTGTTTTACCTTCCAAATGTTATGTTGAAATCCAAACGTTTTAGTTGTTTAAGTGTATATTTTACACTAATAAATAGCATTAATGTCATAAATAGGCGCTACTTAGAACAGAGCACACAAGCAGACACCCATTTAACTTGAATACAGAGAGCGAAAAAAGAACCAAATAAGAAGAAAATTAAGAAAAATACTCGAGACAGAAAAATCAAGAATAAAAGGAAGAATATATTGAACACTGATGTGCTCAGCATTCCTGTATACTTTGTATTGAAGTGCAAGAAATAGAAGTTAAAATGAAAAAAAAAAGACAAGGCCCAGGAGCAGCAATGCTGTTGATTTACAAAAATCCTGATGAAGGATGGGTTACCTCCTCACTGGCTGCCACGGGATAATGAATGGATGATTGGTGACTATAAAACAAAAAATTTCAGTGATAGTCTATAAATTTGACATATAGGTTGTGTGGATACTTTAAAAAAGCAACAACACCACATGCAACCGTACATATGAAAGAGACAACATACAATAGATCCGTGTTTTACAGTATTTTTTTATTTTTGTTGGAATGAGGGCTTCTGTTATGTACAAGAGGACAGAAACAAATTTTACAGAAATTATAAATATACTCCAAGCTGTATGTATTACCGACTGTAATGTGTCCAGTAGATTATATCATATGCAAGTCCACCCTCTCCCCCCTCCACTCTGCAAGTCAGAAGCAGGTGACAAGGAGCTGTGCAGTAAAATCAAGAGGTAACCAATGTCTACCGTTTGCAAGCTGGCTGCCATCCTCATGGCTGACTACGAGTGATCAATGGGCAGGATAATAAGGAAGGGGGGAAGAGAGAGGATGGATGGCTGCCTGTGCTGCCGAGCAGAGGGTGGACAATCCTCAGGTGATGACTCTCGCAGCGATGACGGGACGAAAGCGAGATGAGGTTTGGGAGGAGGTGGAGTTTCCAACGTGGGACACACAGAGCAACAAGACAACACGTCTTAAAACCTGAGCCAGTACATGGCACTGCGCACTCTGTTGTAGTCAGGCAGCTGCTCTACGGGGCCTGGAAAAGAGACAAGAGTAGCAGATTATAGAAAATCATCAGAGTCCGGCCTCTAGTTTTACTGTAAAAGGGACAAACTCCCAGGTAAACCCACCGACTGCTGCCACAGCAGGACACTTGTCGTAGATGTATTTAGAGCAGACGTCACGAACCATCCTGGGGGTCACGGCCTGAAAGGAGAGATGAGAAGGAGGTGAAAACAAGTATTCTAGAGACGGACAACAACAAAAGAACACCTTCTGCTTTAAAGGACTGAACAACTGTTGAACCATCTACTTCAAAGTATAAACTCACATCGATGCGAGCGTCCCACTCAGCCAGAGGAATACGCCGGCCGTAGTTCAGGACGTGTCTGCCGATGTCATCACAGATTGGAGTTGTTCCTAAAAGACAAACACATATGTTGATTTGTGACACCGATGAGTTTATTTGTGTGTGTGTAAATGTAAGGCAGATGCAGTACATACCATTGAGCTGTCCAACCAGGCTGGCCTTCAGAGCGTTCTTGCCTCTGGCTACATCACTCTCTGTCACCGTGGTGCACAGGTTCATCCTGCACGGAGCAGAGAGAGGTGGAAATAAGACGAACTACAGTTATGGTGTCCCGAGCGGGTGTGTCGGTCCTGGTGTTATTACTGACCAGGCGTTCTGGGACCAGTGCATCATGTCCTCGATGTTGTGTCTATCAGTGACAAAGTGAATGCCCAGCAGGCCGGTGTCGCTGTAGGAGGAGTGAAAGGCCTGGAAGCTGTGACAGATATTATCCTCCACCGCCAGGCGAGCCAGGCGGCTGCTCAGATGCTGCACAGGAGAGGGAGAAATAGATGCTTATATTCTATTGTTCTTAAAGTGGGATTATACAACAAGACAATGGACATGGAGAAGGTCAAAAACACATGCAGTGTTTGGCTGAAATGCTTTGAATGTAGGTTGTATGTTTGTGACTTTAAAAAACATTAAGTTTTGTGTTCCATCTTCCTTGTCTGTTAAAGTCCTCTTCTCTGTATTTAAACCTAGGGTAGCAGCTTCCACTCCACATACAAAATGTATGTGTATAAAATGCATTTCATATCTGAATAACTGAAACAAACTACACAACATTTAGAGCTTCTATTTTACCCAAGGAAGGGTGCTCCATCATGAAACTAGATTGTCAGTTGCTGCAATATTTTTTAGGTCTTGTTCCTCCCGACAGGTCCAGAGGCAGGGGTGAAACCCCTGACCCAGGTTTTCGAGAGAACTGTGATCTACCCCTCTATCATGGCCACTCAAGACACTTCAACCTCGAGTGGGCAAAGCTAAGAGGGGACAGTGCTGAACCAAGAGGATGAATTTAGTTCAGGAGGTTACCGATTTCCTCACTGTTTTCATTTTCTGAGCCGCATCAAGAAACAAGCCTGTACGAAGAAGATTTTACACCAACCTTTCCACCACCATAGGTGAGGTCAAAGCTGCCGATGATGGAGTTGGCCACCATGAGAGGCACGATGTCTGGGCTGGCAGCACTGGCTCCCTCCACAGCGATGGCAATGTGTGCCAGAGGCAAAGCATCGTCACGCACACGGATCTGAGGAGAGATGGGAGAGGCACACATTAGCAACACAAATGACAGAGACAGTAAATAGACTAACACTGCCCAGGCTCTATTTTTGATGGAAAAGCATAACAAGTAAGACAGCACATAACTTTAAAATGGAAGTATGTGCTACATTGCGTTAGGGATGCAAGTCTCTTTTGTAGAGCTTGCATTGCTATATCAGAATTATAATTAGGAAATATAATACCGGAAACAACACGAGGATAAGTCACCATGTAACAAAGCTGACAAAGAATAATCAATAAAATACTATCAAAATAAAACAATGAACACATCTCACCTCACTGCCTGTAAATCTGCAGGGCGACAGCACAGGGATGGCGTCTTCCTCGTACTCAAAGGAAACTCCGCTGAAGTGAGACTTGGCCAAACTGACCAGCTCATCATGGTTCACACCTGCAAAGGAATCGGATGAACGCCAAGTCATTCAAAGGATCGCTGGCTACCAGAGAATCTCCAGACAGTGTCAGGAGGATGCTGTTACCTCCAGCAGCAGCCAGCACCATGCGAGGAGCCTTGTAGTGACTGCTGATGTAATCGACAAGGTCCTGGCGGTTCAGAGTCCTGGAAGAATTTAAAAAGAGCATCGTTATAAATTTACACAAAAAGGTGAGGAATTGAATATTTCATGGAATAAAGTGATGAGAAATACCACAGTATTGTGGTTGTTGCTGTTCTACTCCTGAACCCATTATTGGCATCATTAGAACACTGCTCTGTTTTAACAGCAAAGGGCTTTTGAGGGAATAAGTTCAGCGTTGCCCTGAGATGGTGTCTAATGATAAAATACATGACATGCAGTTGTTCCTACCTGGCATTGCTGGAAGGTCCCAGCACGGTGTGTCCCAGAGGAGTGCCCTGGAAGGCTGTGGCATGCAGCATGTCCAGACAAACTTCCTGCCCGTTGCCCTCCACTTCCTCAAGCTCACGCAGCACCACGCCCCTCTGCTGCTCTATCTCTGCCTCATTCAGCGAGCAGCTCTGCACCACCTCCGACAGCAACTCCACAGCTGGGAAACACAGTAACCATGTGTATTAATGTCTTCTTCTTCCAAACAAGAATAGCTTGAATTTTACCAGTTCATAAACTGAATTATTATGAAATCTCAAGAATAATCAGTTTATTGTAAATCAAGTCACCTTTGGGCAGGTCTTTGGACAGGGTCTTCATGTAGTATGCAGTGTGCTCCCGAGATGTGTAGGCGCTCAGGTGACCACCCATTGACTCCACCTGCTGCTCCAGGGCAGCCTGAGGGTAGTTCTTTGTTCCCTGGGGAGAGAGGTGAGGAACATTTGCTTAACATGTACACGGTCAGCAAGCCAAGGTCAAAACCTAGGATGTAGTTAAACTGTGTGGAACAGCTGTAAAACTTTACACTTTCAGTAGAAAGAAGCTATAGACCTGATTAAAACTTAGATTGATGTATTGATATATATTTCTGTCATCACATCAGTTTCATTTTGCCTAATGTCAGACAGTGTCGGCTCTTTATCTCTCCGCTTCTTTCCTACTCTTTGCTCAAATATACAGTATTTTAATTCAGACATATTGCCAATTAAGTTCACTTGGTCCTTTTTTTTAAAAGCATCAATAAAAGGGTCTTAAGTCTCTACATCTGCTGATAAAGACACTCAGTTTCCAAAGTGGCCTGCAACTGCCCCCTGATGACAATAAAGCCTGTTGAAGCACATTTTCCTTTATATTTGGCTGATCAAAGTTGCA
Organism: Pleuronectes platessa; assembly: GCF_947347685.1. Lineage (NCBI taxonomy): Eukaryota > Metazoa > Chordata > Actinopteri > Pleuronectiformes > Pleuronectidae > Pleuronectes > Pleuronectes platessa. The sequence continues at coordinate 22,182,123 of NC_070627.1, read as the reverse complement.
AATTCATCAGTCTAAGACATAGTTTATCATGAGTCTCTATGCGAAAAAAGTCGACCAATAACCACCTTGAAAGCCATGTGCTCCAGGAAGAAGCCTGCTCCATTGTTTTTCTCGTTCTCATAGCGACTGCCAGTGCTGATCCATAGACCAACCTGTGACAGAAGAGACATGTTCATCTACAGCTCTCATATAACAAACCATTAGATTGTTGGGAATAGATCCTGTATTGTGTCTTACAGTGCATGTGGCATGTCCAGTCTCCTCAGACGCGACCCTCAAACCATTGTCGAGAGCGGTGAGCTGGGTTTCAGGGGCTCCCACCAGGCTCTGAGCGTAGCTGACCGAGGCCTGACCACGCCTGAGAGACAGCAGTAGGGGCTGCAAGGGTAGGGGCGCAGAGAAGAAACAAGAGTCATTTACAAATTCTGTTCAAATAAAACATGGGAGAATCCATAACTGAAATCTTGTACTAAAAAAATCTAAAGGATTAAAGTCTCTTGTTAATCCATTCTCATTCAAAGCAGAGAATAAACATTTTGAACAGGACGGAATCCAAAGTTGAGGCTGACACTGACAGAAGCCGAACGCACGCACACGCGGCTGGCCCTTTTGCCCTGGATGAGAAAACTGCCCTTCTGCTGGAGCCCAATTTTTTCTTCATTCATCGATATTTAAGAATAAAAATTACTCTCTCTGCCATCAATTCCCCCAAAATGTGTTTTGATATCTGACGGGGCATTTATTTGAGTTATTGTGAGAATTTTCGCCCAGACATGCTCCGCGGCGCTCACAAGCTTCAACTCTGTCAGAAAACAGTATAAAAATTGTGAGTACTGTGTTGTCAGCTTTATAGAGATTATGTAAGTCACTCTTGATAATTATGCACAACATTGATCTATCTCATTTACAAAATTTGCAGCATAATGCCAAGAAAAGGGAGACTCCAAAAGCAGAAGGACAGCTCAGGGTAGCAGCTCTCTTTTATCTTGGATCAGGCCATCAACTTGTAAAACAGATGAGGGAGAATCAGTAACCCTACCTGGTCCGGAGGAGCCCATCACATCACTAACCCTAACCCTATCATATTATGTGGTTATTCAATATGGCCGTTTCAGATTTTGCCTGTTATTCATTTATGTATTCAAATTGATAATTTGAGTTAGTTTGTTAACAAAAATAAATTTATATCGTGACATATAAGAGGATAGTTCAGCACTTTAAAATGATACTCGATCGATAAAATGCTCGATGAGCACTAAATAGCAGGCACTGATCCGCCCTGTTGCAGTATATTAAAGTGATTTCTTCACAGTAGATGCTCAGTGTAAAAGTAAAGCTTTCATGTCATGATTCCCCTTGCTGATAAGTGCTTCAACAATCAAAGATCGACCGTGTTCTCCTTCCAAAGTCACCGTGCTAACGCTGTTAGCCCGGAAGCTTGTGTGAGGGGCAACTGAGGACAAGTGACAAGCTGACAGCTACTGACCTTGTGAACGGACAGATGCGAGTGAAACTACGACGAAACGCTGATCGTAATAACACACATACAAAGTACATGTAACGTATGAAGTGGTTGTAACCACAGGTTCTGGCTCCTGTGCCAGGTGACCTTGTGTACACTAGCGGCTAACTAATGCTAACCGGTTAGCTAACACCTCTCCGCCTCTGTGCAGCTAAGGGCTCAGTTAGCCGGTTAACAAACGCGGTGCCGAAAAAGGAGAGCAGTACACACAGACAAGTCACATTATGAATCCATCTTCTGGTTCTACTTTGATTCAGTACTCACACTGCGGGCTTTGGCGAGGGCTCGACCCACGGTGTTGCCGACTTGGCACAGGGACGCCGCCATTTCTCTATACGGTTACAGAAGACAGGGGGAGACTCTTGTTCTCAGTCCGGTGAAAATGTTCACAACCTCTACAGGCGCACACTACCGCCACCAGCTGTTCATTATGTGGTGGTTGAGCACTATGACGTTTTTCAAAAGTTTTAAATAGAGTTTGGATGGAGTCAATTAAAAAAAACTGCAATGAAAAAAACTACATTATGTGTACAGCTTATAAATCATCTACAAACCTATTTTCAATGAACATGTGACACTGTCCCAGTACCTTGATGGCTTTTTACACAAGGGCCTTGGCTGTCTTCCATCTCTCTGGGTTAGAACAGGTAGCCCTTGCCCTTTTGAGGTGGAGCTGATTTAAGGACACAAAATGCAGAACGCAGACACGGTATAAAAAGGTCCACCAGAACAATTTATTGGCAGGTAGAGTGGACAGGCAGTCAGTCCAAGTAGAGTTAAAAAACTACAAACAAAAACGACCAGGGCACTGCAGATGAACAGAGAAACTGGACTGGGAATGTTTAACAAGGAGAAAAATAAAACTTTCTAGAAGGATATGGACCAAAATTCAATGGGTTCTTGGGTGTGGGTTTACCCTGAACCCAGACCAACACGTTTCGTGGTAGTCCGTCTGGTAGTGTTTGCATAATCTTGCTAACTATCAGACAAACAAAAAATAAACAAATAGATGATAACGTAATCTCCTTGGTGTATGTTATTAGGCAGACACATTATGCTAATTACAGAGACTGTAACTAAACCTGATGACCAGTCATCTTAAGCCTGCAGCCAAAAAGAGCAGAGTCATGAAACTTCAACAAATGGCTTGGGAGCTCATACATTCGGCCACGTGTCCTAAGTGTGACCTCATGATTCATTCAGCTTTCACGATCTATAAGACAAACCTATAAATGCAAAGGCAGAGTCGTATATTTATATCTCAGTTTATAAATGGGCCACTCAGCAGCAGGTTTCAACAAAGGCTCCGTTTGCAATTTTCCAACAACATTAATTCATTCAAACAGTTTTTCAAATAGCTGAGGGAGAAGCATTTTCCTTCAGAATTATTCCTTGAGAAGTTCATCATGTTATTTCACGAATATATGAGTATGCTGCCAAAGAAGCCCTTTGCACCTAACTCTACTGTTTGTCACTGAACTGTGTGGTCAATGTGGTGTTGCTTTTACTGGCGCGGACCAAGATGCCCACCTAATACAGAAGAATTGATGTTGTGGGAAAAGATGTTTATTTGTCTGTATTTGGGATATTTGTGACCGGAAGAAGGAGAGGCATGTGACTGCCGGCCCCTGATTGGCTGGTACTCGCTCTCCTTTAGTGATAGTTTATTGTGGGTTGGTCAGGGTTTTGCTGTGAAGAGTGCTGATTGGTTGAAGTGAGAATATCACACGATGAGCCAATCAGAAGAAGGATAGGGGCCGGTGTGCAGAAAACCGCGGGAGGGGCGACCGTGACGAGTTGTGTGTCCGGACAAGTTCCTGAGACGACATCTGAAAACACAACAGCACAACTACACCGCTACACTCAACAACAGGTACACCTAAACGTTGCATTTGCAGCCAGCGAAGAAGAACGGTTCAGAGCACTGACATGAGTTTTAAGCTAGCATGCTAACTCTGTAGAATACTAACCGAGCTTGTCTTCTCTGGTGTTTTTAAAGTTTCGCTTCTGCCGTCAGGATGTGTGGAAGAACCGCGTGCACTCTGGCTCCAGACGAGGTGAGCCGAGCCTGCTCCTACAGGACCCGGGGCGGGCAGCGCAGACAGCCCCGCTGGAGGGATGGAGATGCGGATAAGTACCGGCCCTCCTACAACAAGAGCCCCACGACCATGAGCCCCGTCCTGCTGTCCCAGAGGCATTTTGACAAGGTAAGAGCTGGATTCATCACTTGATCTTTGCTAGATGAGGAGAGGAGGCTAATGGATGTTATCAACCTGTAAAGTCATCTGAATTGATGCTAGTTTTAATGTTTATAATATTAACCTCCAATAAGGAAATAAACAATGTGCAGTATAACCTGGGAGATAAAATAATTAGCCTCATAAATCATAAACACACATCTGATACAGTCATAAACATATGCATCACTCACTATGTTTACATGGAGAGCAATATTCCGTTTGTGGACCATATCCTGAATAAGATGTTATTTTGATTATGATTTTTACATGAGGTACTTATAGAATGAACCATAAATACTCCTGTTTACATGTTACGATATGATCCAGTGTCAGATTCAGCTTTAATTGTCAATCTCATAACACATGTTACAGCCTAACATGGGAGTGAAACACTGAACTCCACATGTCAGGGCGCAGGTCACATTTATAAACATCAGATACAGTAACTCATAGCCACGTAACCAAAAGAAAGATAAAAAGAGCAGCGTTCTAAATCTAGCAGGCAGTCAGTGGACATTAAAAGTGTTTCTGGAGCCTCTTTATATGGCATGTGTACAAAGAGGAGGTGGGAGGGGTCAGCCATTATGTTGGTGGTCTTTCTGACACACCAGTCTATGTAGATGAACCAGAGAGAAACCTGAAATCTTCTCAACAGCCCCTTACCAGTCTATCCACAGACTTGCTCTCATGAATCAAATATTCTGTAAGCCACTTGTATAAACATCAAAATGGAAATGTCTTGTTTAGAATGTCAATTCCTTGAATGTAGTTTTCTATGTAAACAGGGTCACTGTTCTGCCTCAGAATGGTAGTATGCACTTCCATAGATGCTCATGTTGTTGTGTCCATGCCTTTTGTGCGTCCTCAGGATGCTCCTGTGGATGAGTGTGTGTTGGCCTCCATGCGCTGGGGTCTCGTACCTGCCTGGTTCAAGGAGAAAGATCCGAGCAAAATGCAGTACAGCACCAACAACTGCCGCAGTGAGAACATACTGGAGAAGAAATCTTACAAGGTGTGTAGGGTCAGAGACACTTCAGTGGTCAGCTACTCCCCTGTTATCTACATGCTTCGTGGGCTTCAGGACGCTGATCACTCCCCTTTCTCTCCAAAGTACCCCCTGAATAAAGGACAGCGCTGCGTCATCCTGGCTGATGGGTTTTATGAGTGGAGGCGGGAGGTGAAAAACAAGCAGCCATTCTTCATCTACTTCCCTCAGACTCCGGCAGGATCCACTCAGGAGAAAGCAGAAGATCAGGATGACCTTCCGACCTCGGCTCGCAGTGAGGAGAATTCAGAGACGGCACGCTCTGCAGACGGGCCCTGCCTTGACTCCACGGAGGTTCGCACTGGGTTTTCTTCAGCAGTATAAGCGCCGTAAAAATTGGCTTTCATTCAGAGCAAAAGTAGAGAGAATACAGCTATGGCGGAAATTAAGAGTGGCTTAATATTTCCTGTTTGAGAGAGGAGCTGAGGCAAAAATGTGCATGTGTCCACCAGGTGTTCCCTTAGCACAGAGATTTCCAACCAAAGCCTGGTTTGGTTTAATTTAAGTATATGACCTTGGACTGGAAAGTAGTAAAACAAAAAAAGCCTGTCTCCAAATTTTAATATGCAAACTTGAACCATTTAAACCTTTAATGTGACTCTGCCTGTTTGTTCTCTGCGTTGTGTGGCAGGGAGGGGAGGAAGCACCATGTGAATGGACAGGCTGGAAGTTGCTGACTATGGCTGGACTGTTTGACTGCTGGACACCTCCAGGTGGTGGAGAACCCCTTTATACTTACAGTGTGATCACTGTGAATGCTTCCCCAAACCTGCAGAGCATCCATGATAGGTAAGAACAGTAAATTTGCAAATACACTCGTATGAAAAAAAAACGAGGCATGCTGAGAGGACTGATATCTATGTGTGTGGAATTTGGTGCAGCTTAATATAATTTAAGGGGACTTGTTAGCCTCGGTGGAGGTATGTGTTAACTGAGTACCATTCTAGTTTAATTTTTCCCGTGTGAAACTGTAGCATACTGTATGCTTGGGTTTTAGGATGCCAGCTATCCTGAATGGCGAGGAGGAAGTGAGAAGATGGCTCAACTTTGGGGAGGTGAAGCCTCTTGATGCCCTGAAACTGCTCCAGTCTAAAAACATTCTGACTTTTCATCCCGTCTCGTCGCTCGTCAACAACTCGCGCAACAACTCTCCAGAGTGCCTTCAGCCTGTGGATCCTAGCAGTAAAAAGGTATTAGATTACCCTCATTTTTTTAACTCAATTTTGACAAATCTAGCAATATTTTGTTTCCCGGTAGAGTGGTTTCATATGATAAATCTGACCTTTGACCCATAGGAGCCCAAACCCACAGCCAGCAGTCAGAGGATGATGAGCTGGTTGAAAAGCAGCTCAACCACTAAGAGGAAGGAGTCAGACACTCGTGAGAATGAGCAGCAAGAAAGAAAGACAGAGACTCAGCAGAAGTCGACTGGAGGACTTCAGCAGTGGCTTCAGGGAGCCAATAAGAAACAGAGAACCAAGGATTGAAAACTGCACATTTGATTACCGTTTAGGTCTCATTGATTCTACTTTACTGGTTTTAAAGGCATTAGAAACATTAAGGTTTTTGCTTATGCTAGTAAATATCTTTTATGTAATAAATATATGCTTCACAGATGTGACTAATATTCAATATTTCATTGTCAGAAATAAACATAGTACTTTATTCAAGATTTTTATTACCCTTATTACTTGAAACGCAAAGACATTGAAACAATGTAGATGCTTCAATCATGTTTTCATTCTATTCAAAGTTGTATGTAATCTAGAATGCATTTCAAAGTTTTAACACCAATAGATTGGTTAAGAGATGTCAAGCACTTTAACTGTTTGCCAACACGAGCAAGTCGGATATGGAGATTTACAACACAACCTTTTCAGCCTTCACCCAACCATGATCTGGAGGTTTGCAAATATACAAAGTCTTGCAATAGTTGACAGTAAAAAGAAACGTTCTAGCTAATAGTACTCGGTTATGAGTGATATTTATACTTGAGAAAACTCTCCCCTCCAGGACTGTCAGGTACAATGACCTACTGTCTTGATTTGATTCATATCAAATGTTGTACCAAGAACTCAATAAAAGACAAACCTTCATTTTCTCCAATAGAGGAACAGCAATATGTTAGTGACAGCACTTTACACCAAGGATTCTGGATATACAGGATGTCCTCAGCCTGAGCTACAACTGCATGTATTGTGGCTTCAACATGAGATGAATGAACAAGTCTTCAGTTACTGTTTGGAAAAAAGGTATCTGTACACACACATCTGATGGATTTTTCATTGAATTATATTTTCAATTCTTTGCCACTTAACGAGAACCAGCAGGCAGCATATCA
>NC_070627.1:21872117-21874775 GCF_947347685.1 Pleuronectes platessa | reverse complement strand
AAGGAAAGAGGCTTGTATGTGTGCGTGAGTAATACAAAATAAACTTTACACAATGGAATCGTTTGTATCCATGTGCTTGTCATGTGTGTAAAGGAGAGAGAACAGTTCATGTATAAAAGGCGCACTCTGTGATATGCTAGATGAATCAGGCATGTACGACTTGAGAGGTGACTGCAGTGTGACAGATTGGAGATCACCTCACACACACACACACACACACACACACACACACACACACACACACACACACACACACACACACACACACACACACTGGCATTAACAGATTGACTGTGATGAATGACTACTTCCCAACTGAGAGGAGGAGAAAAGTAGAGAGGGCGTTTTTTCATGCACCTGCAGAAAGATGGAGCGAGGCCTCTCATTTGTAAACGACAGTGTCCCGGACAAACTTTTCATCTCGGGCAGCCTCTTGGTGTATGAGTCAGAGAGCATGAAGTAGCGTTACACAGTGGCAGTGGACAATAACACCTTCACTCATCCTCATGAAATCAGGTTGAGGGAAATCCACTCAGGGCCTGATGTCTCTTCTCAACAGGAGATCCATAACCCCAATGGAGGAATGAGAGATCTTAGAAAAATGATGGTACGGAGTCTGTGTATCTGTCTCTTGTCTCAACCACAAAACACAGTTGGACAGAGGTCTTGACCCCGAGGGTGAGAGGGTAAAGTTCAGATGTTTCTGTGAGTTTTGTTGAAACCTTCCTCATAGTGTGTGGTGGCCTGGGCATCCACTGAATTTGAGACTCCGTGAATGAGATGGGTGTTCAATTACTGTAATGATTAATAACCGATTGGAATATTGCAGCTCAGAGTGATTTTTATCTCTGGCTAAATCTGCATCAAGATCCCATTAATTATTGAATTTAGTCAATAAATAGATTATTTTTCTTAATATTTTTATACCCCAATTAACCACGGTTTTATAAAGAGCTTATAAATGGACTAGGCTGATATATATATATATATATCATAGGGCTGATATAATATATATATCAGCCCATATCAGCCCATTTTCTTAATAAGGAAAGAAGGCAATGGCAAAGGCAAGAATAATTTTTTACAAAAACGTGATTAAGGTAATGACATCAAGATTGATTCATTGTATTAGTGTTGGTAGATATATGGGCTGAGGTATCTGTTAACTTGTAATTATCGATACTGGATTCTCAAACCATTATCCATATTTTCAAGTTCAAAAGATATCTCAGCAGATATTTTATCAATATAAACCCCAGAACAATCCATCAATCTTATGGGATCCTTTAATTTGTATTGATTATATATCGGCGGAGATTTCTTTAAACTTGACAGTTTCGATAATACTCTCAGAAATCCAGCATTAGTCAGGCTGCGCCTATAAGGCTCAATATTGTATTTATGTAATTTGAATCTTATTCATTTAAGACTTTTTAGAACAATGTAGATAGTCTTTTTTCATTAGCTATATATCAATGGAGGTACTTAGTGGCTCTCTGGTCTTGTCAGTCAGCGACAGAGGCCTTGCTCTCCACCATCCAGACTCATGTTATGATGGGCAGCTCATTCTGCCACATGGTTTCCCCATTGTCTTGTTCTTCATGGGCTTTTAAAGACTTGTGTAATGCTGAGGGATTATTTCTTAAACATATGCTTGGGATTTTGGAGTGATAAATTTAGGTTTAATATTAGTCATTTTGAATTAGGCAAGAGTTTTGAGGACGTCATGAACATTTTGCAAACACTGGAAATATCCCTGCTGCATGGGCCTCAAGGTGATTTTCTCCACAGCTCCGACTCACTCTGACCATGATGAATCTCCCTAAGTGATAGTAATGATTGTAATTGAACGGGCACAGTTCCTTGCCACAGTGCTCTATCTATCACCTTGGATGCAATCTGCTGCTTCCACTCATGTGTGTATGTATTCGTGTATGTGTGTGTGTGTGTGTGTGTGTGTGTGTGTGTGTGTGTGTATGGGTGTGTGTTGGTCCGTCTGTGTTCGAGACACCTAGCGCCTGTTCGCTCCCCTCTGACAGCTGGCAGATGTGCCGGTAACCGTGAGCGACAGTGTTGAGTGTGTGGGAGTGTTAGTAGGTTTGTGGGATTTATGAAAAGCTCCCAACATGCTCTGCAGCATGGGTCGACTGTGACGCTGCGGCAGGGAAGCGGTGCTGTGGCGGCCTGGGGCGAGCATCACAGTGACCCTCAACAGCACAGCGCCTTATGAAAGGGGGTAGAAGGTCTCGCCCTGTGGGATGCTGAACATGAGACAGGGCTAATGGTGGGCGGATAGAGGGTGGGCTATAGAGAGGGGGGTGAGAGAGGGAAGCCAGGGCCCGGTGCGGGTGTTTCACTGAACGCGGAGCCAGATTGAATGGATGTGTGAGAGAGAGCCTTCATCAGAGAGGAGCACGGACAGTCAGGACTGGGGGGGAATCTGTCAGAAGAGGGAGTGAGCGTGTGTAATGTGTGTGTCTCTGTGCACAGTTTATGTGTGTGCATGCTGGGGGTGATGGCTTTGTAATGAAAACAGCAGGCAGCCTGTGAGCGAGGGGCCTCTTGGTGGCTGACTGATGTCAGTCACCAGCAGACAACAGCCCCTCCTGGGATGGCCGCTCGGCTGAGGAGGATTCACATGTGAGGGACGGTGTGTGT